>NW_020192209.1:0-22866 GCF_002263795.3 Bos taurus | reverse complement strand
TTTATCATACGGTGATCACGTGACTGAGAGGCGCTGATCACGTGACTGTGCCGTCAGTGATCACGTGGCTGAGCAGGCACTGATATCGTGACTGAGCATGCACTGATCATGTGCCGGGAGCCGGGGAGGCATTCCACTCTGGACAAAGGTCATGAGGAAGGAGGCTCGGCATACGCAAATGCGGGATCGAGCCTCAGGAGTCCACCCGGATATTCTCGAGCATCTCCCCCCAAAAAAACCGGAGTCTGCCTACTGTATTGCTTTGTGCTCTCACCTCTGATTTCACTGGGGGCTGTCCCCCACCACCATCTCGCTCTCTCTGTCAAAGAGTTAACTTACAGCTCCAATTCATAAAGTTCCTTGTCATTCTTCCCTTTAACTTCCAGCTGAGTCTCCATCTGGCGCGGAACCCACCACGCTTACTAATTTATGCCTGGGCTGCTAAGACCCACTCGAGAAGGTGTCTAGGGTGAGGGCACTTTCGCTATTCGAGAGGGCCGCCTGCGGCCTTACGTAAGTGGTGCAAACTTCTTGTCTTGAGTTTGATTGGCTTTCGCTGTAAAACCAAGCTACTCAGTCTCTTTTCTCCACCGAATTTTCCTACTGAGCTCTCCTTCATACTATTATTCTTGACATCTCTGATTAGCATATAAATAGTCGCCTAGGCCATCTCTCCTTCGAATACCCTGGATCAGTTGGGGCTGGTCCCCGGCAGGTGGCGACCGAACAGGGACCTCAGGAGGCAATACTCCAAGAGCTGAGCAGACACGAACCACGCCATCAGCAGGCATAAGCATGGAGCTCAGCAGTGACGAATCATGCTGCTCAACTGGCAATAATCAAGCACGTGACCAGCAGGAATCACGCAGCTCAGCTGGCAATTGTCAAGCAGATGAGCCGACAGGAATCACGCAGCTCAGCTGGCAATTGTCATGCAGATGAGCCGGCAGGAATCACGCAGCTCAGCAGGCCCTGATCACGTGACTCTGCAGGCACTGATCACGTGGCTGATCAAGTCCAGATCACGTGACTGAGCATGCACTGATCACGTGGCTATCATGCACTGATGACGTGCTGCGCATGCACTGATGACGTGGCTGATCGGGCACTGATCACATGGCTCATCATGCACTGATCACGTGTTTATCAGGCAATGATCAGTGACTGACAGGCGCTGATCATGGGACTGTGCACGCACTGATCACGTGGCTCTCATGCACTGATCACGTGACTGCGCATGCACTGATGACGTGGCTGTTCGGGCACTGATCACGTGTTTATCAGGCAGTGATCAGTGACTGACAGGCGCTGATCAGGGGACTGTGCACGCACTGATCAGGTGGCTGATCAGGAACTGACCACCTGACCGCGCATGCAGTGATCACGTGGCTGGTCGTTCACTGATCACGTGTTTATCATACGGTGATCACGTGACTGAGAGGCGCTGATCACGTGACTGTGCCGTCAGTGATCACGTGGCTGAGCAGGCACTGATATCGTGACTGAGCATGCACTGATCCTGTGCCGGGAGCCGGGGAGGCATTCCACTCTGGACAAAGGTCATGAGGAAGGAGGCTCGGCATACGCAAATGCGGGATCGAGCCTCAGGAGTCCACCCGGATATTCTCGAGCATCTCCCCCCCAAAAAAAACCGGAGTCTGCCTACTGTATTGCTTTGTGCTCTCACCTCTGATTTCACTGGGGGCTGTCCCCCACCACCATCTCGCTCTCTCTGTCAAAGAGTTAACTTACAGCTCCAATTCATAAAGTTCCTTGTCATTCTTCCCTTTAACTTCCAGCTGAGTCTCCATCTGGAGCGCGGAACCCACCACGCTTACTAATTATGCCTGGGCTGCTAAGACCCACTCGAGAAGGTGTCTAGGGTGAGGCACCTTTCGCTATTCGAGAGGGCGCCTGCGGCCTACGTAAGTGGTGCAAACTTCTTGTCTTGAAGTTTGATTGGTCTTCCGCGTAAACCAAGCTACTCAGTCTCTTTTCTCCACCGAATTTTCCTACTGAGCTCTCCTCATACTATTATTCTTGACATCTCTGATTAGCATATAAATAGTCGCCTAGGCCATCTCTCCTTCGAATACCCTGGATCAGTTGGGGCTGGTCCCCGGCAGGTGGCGACCGAACAGGGACCTCAGGAGGCAATACTCAAAGAGCTGAGCAGACACGAACCACGCAATCAGCAGGCAATAAGCATGGAGCTCAGCAGTGACGAATCATGCTGCTCAACTGGCAATAATCAAGCACGTGACCAGGCAGGAATCACGCAGCTCAGCTGGCAATTGTCAAGCAGATGAGCCGACAGGAATCACGCAGCTCAGCTGGCAATTGTCATGCAGATGAGCCGGCAGGAATCACGCAGCTCAGCAGGCCCTGATCACGTGACTCTGCAGGCACTGATCACGTGGCTGATCAAGTCCAGATCACGTGACTGAGCATGCACTGATCACGTGGCTATCATGCACTGATGACGTGACTGCGCATGCACTGATGACGTGCTGATCGGGCCACTGATCACATGGCTCATCATGCACTGATCACGTGTTTATCAGGCAATGATCAGTGACTGACAGGCGCTGATCATGGGACTGTGCACCGCACTGATCACGTGGCTCTCATAGCACTGATCACGTGACTGCGCATGCACTGATGACGTGGCTGTTCGGGCACTGATCACGTGTTTATCAGCGCAGTGATCAGTGACTGACAGGCGCTGATCAGGGGACTGTGCACGCACTGATCAGGTGGCTGATCAGGAACTGACCACCTGACCGCGCATGCAGTGATCACGTGGCTGGTCGTTCACTGATCACGTGTTTATCATACGGTTGATCACGTGACTGAGAGGCGCTGATCACGTGACTGTGCCGTCAGTGATCACGTGGCTGAGCAGGCACTGATATCGTGACTGAGCATGCACTGATCCTGTGCCGGGAGCCGGGGAGGCATTCCACTCTGGACAAAGGTCATGAGGAAGGAGGCTCGGCATACGCAAATGCGGGATCGAGCCTCAGGAGTCCACCCGGATATTCTCGAGCATCTCCCCCCCAAAAAAACCGGAGTCTGCCTACTGTATTGCTTTGTGCTCTCACCTGTGATTTCACTGGGGGCTGTCCCCCACCACCATCTCGCTCTCTCTGTCAAAGAGTTAACTTACAGCTCCAATTCATAAAGTTCCTTGTCATTCTTCCCTTTAACTTCCAGCTGAGTCTCCATCTGGAGCGCGGAACCCACCACGCTTACTAATTATGCCTGGGCTGCTAAGACCCACTCGAGAAGGTGTCTAGGGTGAGGCACCTTTCGCTATTCGAGAGGGCGCCTGCGGCCTACGTAAGTGGTGCAAACTTCTTGTCTTGAAGTTTGATTGGTCTTCCGCGTAAACCAAGCTACTCAGTCTCTTTTCTCCACCGAATTTTCCTACTGAGCTCTCCTCATACTATTATTCTTGACATCTCTGATTAGCATATAAATAGTCGCCTAGGCCATCTCTCCTTCGAATACCCTGGATCAGTTGGGGCTGGTCCCCGGCAGGTGGCGACCGAAACAGGGACCTCAGGAGGCAATACTCAAAGAGCTGAGCAGACACGAACCACGCAATCAGCAGGCAATAAGCATGGGAGCTCAGCAGTGACGAATCATGCTGCTCAACTGGCAATAATCAAGCACGTGACCAGGCAGGAATCACGCAGCTCAGCTGGCAATTGTCAAGCAGATGAGCCGACAGGAATCACGCAGCTCAGCTGGCAATAGTCATGCAGATGAGCCGGCAGGAATCACGCAGCTCAGCAGGCCCTGATCACGTGACTCTGCAGGCACTGATCACGTGGCTGATCAAGTCCAGATCACGTGACTGAGCATGCACTGATCACGTGGCTATCATGCACTGATGACGTGACTGCGCATGCACTGATGACGTGGCTGATCGGGCACTGATCACATGGCTCATCATGCACTGATCACGTGTTTATCAGGCAATGATCAGTGACTGACAGGCGCTGATCATGGGACTGTGCACGCACTGATCACGTGGCTCTCATGCACTGATCACGTGACTGCGCATGCACTGATGACGTGGCTGTTCGGGCACTGATCACGTGTTTATCAGGCAGTGATCAGTGACTGACAGGCGCTGATCAGGGGACTGTGCACGCACTGATCAGGTGGCTGATCAGGAACTGAACCACCTGACCGCGCATGCAGTGATCACGTGGCTGGTCGTTCACTGATCACGTGTTTATCATACGGTGATCACGTGACTGAGAGGCGCTGATCACGTGACTGTGCCGTCAGTGATCACGTGGCTGAGCAGGCACTGATATCGTGACTGAGCATGCACTGATCCTGTGCCGGGAGCCGGGGAGGCATTCCACTCTGGACAAAGGTCATGAGGAAGGAGGCTCGGCATACGCAAATGCGGGATCGAGCCTCAGGAGTCCACCCGGATATTCTCGAGCATCTCCCCCCCAAAAAAACCGGAGTCTGCCTACTGTATTGCTTTGTGCTCTCACCTGTGATTTCACTGGGGGCTGTCCCCCACCACCATCTCGCTCTCTCTGTCAAAGAGTTAACTTACAGCTCCAATTCATAAAGTTCCTTGTCATTCTTCCCTTTAACTTCCAGCTGAGTCTCCATCTGGAGCGCGGAACCCACCACGCTTACTAATTATGCCTGGGCTGCTAAGACCCACTCGAGAAGGTGTCTAGGGTGAGGCACCTTTCGCTATTCGAGAGGGCGCCTGCGGCCTACGTAAGTGGTGCAAACTTCTTGTCTTGAAGTTTGATTGGTCTTCCGCGTAAACCAAGCTACTCAGTCTCTTTTCTCCACCGAATTTTCCTACTGAGCTCTCCTCATACTATTATTCTTGACATCTCTGATTAGCATATAAATAGTCGCCTAGGCCATCTCTCCTTCGAATACCCTGGATCAGTTGGGGCTGGTCCACCGCAGAGTGAGCGACCGAACCAGGACCTTCAGGACGGCAATACTCAAAGAGGCTGAGCAACACGAACCACGCAATCAGCAGGCAATAAGCATGGAGCTCAGCAGTGACGAATCATGCTGCTCAACTGGCAATAATCAAGCACGTGACCAGGCAGAATCACGCAGCTCAGCTGGCAATGTCAAGCAGATGAGCCGACAGGAATCACGCAGCTCAGCTGGCAATAGCTTGCAGATGAGCCGGCAGGGATCAGAGACTCAGCAGGCCTGATCACGTGACTCTGCAGGCACTGATCACGTGCGATCAAGTCAGATCAGTGATCTGAGACTCACTGATACGTGCTACAGGCACTGATGACGTGCCTGCCATGCAGATGAGTGGCTGATCGGACGATCACATGGCTCATCATGCACTGATCACGGTTTTATCAGGCAATGATCAGTGACTGACAGGCACTGAATCATGGGACTGTGCACGCACTGATCACGTGGCTTCATGCACTGATCACGTGACTGCGCATCACTGATGACGTGGCTGATCAGGTCATGCACTGATCACGTGTTTATCAGGCAATGATCAGTGACTGACAGGCGCTGATCAGGGACTGTGCACGCACTGATCAGTGGCATCATGCACTGATGACGTGGCTGCGGGCACTGATCACGTGTTATCAGGCAGTGATCAGTGACTGACAGGCTGATCAGGGACTGTGCAGCACTGATAGTGGCTGATCAGGAACTGACCACCTGACGCGCATGCAGTGATCACGTGGCTGGTCGTTCACTGATCACGTGTTTATCATACGGTGATCACGTGACTGAGAGGCGCTGATCACGTGACTGTGCCGTCAGTGATCACGTGGCTGAGCAGGCACTGATATCGTGACTGAGCATGCACTGATCATGTGCCGGGAGCCGGGGAGGCATTCCACTCTGGACAAAGGTCATGAGGAAGGAGGCTCGGCATACGCAAATGCGGGATCGAGCCTCAGGAGTCCACCCGGATATTCTCGAGCATCTCCCCCCAAAAAAACCGGAGTCTGCCTACTGTATTGCTTTGTGCTCTCACCTCTGATTTCACTGGGGGCTGTCCCCCACCACCATCTCGCTCTCTCTGTCAAAGAGTTAACTTACAGCTCCAATTCATAAAGTTCCTTGTCATTCTTCCCTTTAACTTCCAGCTGAGTCTCCATCTGGAGCGCGGAACCCACCACGCTTACTAATTATGCCTGGGCTGCTAAGACCCACTCGAGAAGGTGTCTAGGGTGAGGCACCTTTCGCTATTCGAGAGGGCGCCTGCGGCCTACGTAAGTGGTGCAAACTTCTTGTCTTGAAGTTTGATTGGTCTTCCGCGTAAACCAAGCTACTCAGTCTCTTTTCTCCACCGAATTTTCCTACTGAGCTCTCCTCATACTATTATTCTTGACATCTCTGATTAGCATATAAATAGTCGCCTAGGCCATCTCTCCCTTCGAATACCCTGGATCAGTTGGGGCTGGTCCCCGGCAGGTGGCGACCGAACAGGGACCTCAGGAGGCAATACTCAAAGAGCTGAGCAGACACGAACCACGCAATCAGGAGGCAATAAGCATGGAGCTCAGCAGTGACGAATCATTGCTGCCTCAACTGGCCAATAATCAAGCACGTGACCAGGCAGGAATCACGCAGCTCAGCTGGCAATAGTCATGCAGATGAGCCGGCAGGAATCACCGCAGCTCAGCAGGCCCCTGATCACGTGACTCTGCAGGCACTGATCACGTGGCTGATCAAGTCCAGATCACGGTGGACTGCGGCATGCACTGATGACGTGGCTGGATCGGGCACTGATCACATGGCTCATCATGCACTGATCACGTGTTTATCAGGCAATGATCAGTGACTGACAGGCGCTGATCATGGGACTGTGCACGCACTGATCACGTGGCTCTCATGCACTGATCACGTGACTGCGCATGCACTGATGACGTGGCTGTTCGGGCACTGATCACGTGTTTATCAGGCAGTGATCAGTGACTGACAGGCGCTGATCAGGGGACTGTGCACGCACTGATCAGGTGGCTGATCAGGAACTGACCACCTGACCGCGCATGCAGTGATCACGTGGCTGGTCGTTCACTGATCACGTGTTTATCATACGGTGATCACGTGACTGAGAGGCGCTGATCACGTGACTGTGCCGTCAGTGATCACGTGGCTGAGCAGGCACTGATATCGTGACTGAGCATGCACTGATCCTGTGCCGGGAGCCGGGGAGGCATTCCACTCTGGACAAAGGTCATGAGGAAGGAGGCTCGGCATACGCAAATGCGGGATCGAGCCTCAGGAGTCCACCCGGATATTCTCGAGCATCTCCCCCCCAAAAAAACCGGAGTCTGCCTACTGTATTGCTTTGTGCTCTCACCTCTGATTTCACTGGGGGCTGTCCCCCACCACCATCTCGCTCTCTCTGTCAAAGAGTTAACTTACAGCTCCAATTCATAAAGTTCCTTGTCATTCTTCCCTTTAACTTCCAGCTGAGTCTCCATCTGGAGCGCGGAACCCACCACGCTTACTAATTATGCCTGGGCTGCTAAGACCCACTCGAGAAGGTGTCTAGGGTGAGGCACCTTTCGCTATTCGAGAGGGCGCCTGCGGCCTACGTAAGTGGTGCAAACTTCTTGTCTTGAAGTTTGATTGGTCTTCCGCGTAAACCAAGCTACTCAGTCTCTTTTCTCCACCGAATTTTCCTACTGAGCTCTCCTCATACTATTATTCTTGACATCTCTGATTAGCATATAAATAGTCGCCTAGGCCATCTCTCCTTCGAATACCCTGGATCAGTTGGGGCTGGTCCCCGGCAGGTGGCGACCGAACAGGGACCTCAGGAGGCAATACTCAAAGAGCTGAGCAGACACGAACCACGCAATCAGCAGGCAATAAGCATGGAGCTCAGCAGTGACGAATCATGCTGCTCAACTGGCAATAATCAAGCACGTGACCAGGCAGGAATCACGCAGCTCAGCTGGCAATTGTCAAGCAGATGAGCCGACAGGAATCACGCAGCTCAGCTGGCAATTGTCATGCAGATGAGCCGGCAGGAATCACGCAGCTCAGCAGGCCCTGATCACGTGACTCTGCAGGCACTGATCACGTGGCTGATCAAGTCCAGATCACGTGACTGAGCATGCACTGATCACGTGGCTATCATGCACTGATGACGTGACTGCGCATGCACTGATGACGTGGCTGATCGGGCACTGATCACATGGCTCATCATGCACTGATCACGTGTTTATCAGGCAATGATCAGTGACTGACAGGCGCTGATCATGGGACTGTGCACGCACTGATCACGTGGCTATCATGCACTGATCACGTGACTGCGCATGCACTGATGACGTGGCTGTTCGGGCACTGATCACGTGTTTATCAGGCAGTGATCAGTGACTGACAGGCGCTGATCAGGGGACTGTGCACGCACTGATCAGGTGGCTGATCAGGAACTGACCACCTGACCGCGCATGCAGTGATCACGTGGCTGGTCGTTCACTGATCACGTGTTTATCATACGGTGATCCCGTGACTGAGAGGCGCTGATCACGTGACTGTGCCGTCAGTGATCACGTGGCTGAGCAGGCACTGATATCGTGACTGAGCATGCACTGATCCTGTGCCGGGAGCCGGGGAGGCATTCCACTCTGGACAAAGGTCATGAGGAAGGAGGCTCGGCATACGCAAATGCGGGATCGAGCCTCAGGAGTCCACCCGGATATTCTCGAGCATCTCCCCCCCAAAAAAACCGGAGTCTGCCTACTGTATTGCTTTGTGCTCTCACCTCTGATTTCACTGGGGCTGTCCCCCACCACCATCTCGCTCTCTCTGTCAAAGAGTTAACTTACAGCTCCAATTCATAAAGTTCCTTGTCATTCTTCCCTTTAACTTCCAGCTGAGTCTCCATCTGGAGCGCGGAACCCACCACGCTTACTAATTATGCCTGGGCTGCTAAGACCCACTCGAGAAGGTGTCTAGGGTGAGGCACCTTTCGCTATTCGAGAGGGCGCCTGCGGCCTACGTAAGTGGTGCAAACTTCTTGTCTTGAAGTTTGATTGGTCTTCCGCGTAAACCAAGCTACTCAGTCTCTTTTCTCCACCGAATTTTCCTACTGAGCTCTCCTCATACTATTATTCTTGACATCTCTGATTAGCATATAAATAGTCGCCTAGGCCATCTCTCCTTCGAATACCCTGGATCAGTTGGGGCTGGTCCCCGGCAGGTGGCGACCGAACAGGGACCTCAGGAGGCAATACTCAAAGAGCTGAGCAGACACGAACCACGCAATCAGCAGGCAATAAGCATGGAGCTCAGCAGTGACGAATCATGCTGCTCAACTGGCAATAATCAAGCACGTGACCAGGCAGGAATCACGCAGCTCAGCTGGCAATTGTCAAGCAGATGAGCCGACAGGAATCACGCAGCTCAGCTGGCAATAGTCATGCAGATGAGCCGGCAGGAATCACGCAGCTCAGCAGGCCCTGATCACGTGACTCTGCAGGCACTGATCACGTGGCTGATCAAGTCCAGATCACGTGACTGAGCATGCACTGATCACGTGGCTATCATGCACTGATGACGTGACTGCGCATGCACTGATGACGTGGCTGATCGGGCACTGATCACATGGCTCATCATGCACTGATCACGTGTTTATCAGGCAATGATCAGTGACTGACAGGCGCTGATCATGGGACTGTGCACGCACTGATCACGTGGCTATCATGCACTGATCACGTGACTGCGCATGCACTGATGACGTGGCTGTTCGGGCACTGATCACGTGTTTATCAGGCAGTGATCAGTGACTGACAGGCGCTGATCAGGGGACTGTGCACGCACTGATCAGGTGGCTGATCAGGAACTGACCACCTGACCGCGCATGCAGTGATCACGTGGCTGGTCGTTCACTGATCACGTGTTTATCATACGGTGATCACGTGACTGAGAGGCGCTGATCACGTGACTGTGCCGTCAGTGATCACGTGGCTGAGCAGGCACTGATATCGTGACTGAGCATGCACTGATCATGTGCCGGGAGCCGGGGAGGCATTCCACTCTGGACAAAGGTCATGAGGAAGGAGGCTCGGCATACGCAAATGCGGGATCGAGCCTCAGGAGTCCACCCGGATGTTCTCGAGCATCTCCCCCCCAAAAAAAACCGGAGTCTGCCTACTGTATTGCTTTGTGCTCTCACCTCTGATTTCACTGGGGGCTGTCCCCCACCACCATCTCGCTCTCTCTGTCAAAGAGTTAACTTACAGCTCCAATTCATAAAGTTCCTTGTCATTCTTCCCTTTAACTTCCAGCTGAGTCTCCATCTGGAGCGCGGAACCCACCACGCTTACTAATTATGCCTGGGCTGCTAAGACCCACTCGAGAAGGTGTCTAGGGTGAGGCACCTTTCGCTATTCGAGAGGGCGCCTGCGGCCTACGTAAGTGGTGCAAACTTCTTGTCTTGAAGTTTGATTGGTCTTCCGCGTAAACCAAGCTACTCAGTCTCTTTTCTCCACCGAATTTTCCTACTGAGCTCTCCTCATACTATTATTCTTGACATCTCTGATTAGCATATAAATAGTCGCCTAGGCCATCTCTCCTTCGAATACCCTGGATCAGTTGGGGCTGGTCCCCGGCAGGTGGCGACCGAACAGGGACCTCAGGAGGCAATACTCAAAGAGCTGAGCAGACACGAACCACGCAATCAGCAGGCAATAAGCATGGAGCTCAGCAGTGACGAATCATGCTGCTCAACTGGCAATAATCAAGCACGTGACCAGGCAGGAATCACGCAGCTCAGCTGGCAATTGTCAAGCAGATGAGCCGACAGGAATCACGCAGCTCAGCTGGCAATTGTCATGCAGATGAGCCGGCAGGAATCACGCAGCTCAGCAGGCCCTGATCACGTGACTCTGCAGGCACTGATCACGTGGCTGATCAAGTCCAGATCACGTGACTGAGCATGCACTGATCACGTGGCTATCATGCACTGATGACGTGACTGCGCATGCACTGATGACGTGGCTGATCGGGCACTGATCACATGGCTCATCATGCACTGATCACGTGTTTATCAGGCAATGATCAGTGACTGACAGGCGCTGATCATGGGACTGTGCACGCACTGATCACGTGGCTCTCATGCACTGATCACGTGACTGCGCATGCACTGATGACGTGGCTGTTCGGGCACTGATCACGTGTTTATCAGGCAGTGATCAGTGACTGACAGGCGCTGATCAGGGGACTGTGCACGCACTGATCAGGTGGCTGATCAGGAACTGACCACCTGACCGCGCATGCAGTGATCACGTGGCTGGTCGTTCACTGATCACGTGTTTATCATACGGTGATCACGTGACTGAGAGGCGCTGATCACGTGACTGTGCCGTCAGTGATCACGTGGCTGAGCAGGCACTGATATCGTGACTGAGCATGCACTGATCCTGTGCCGGGAGCCGGGGAGGCATTCCACTCTGGACAAAGGTCATGAGGAAGGAGGCTCGGCATACGCAAATGCGGGATCGAGCCTCAGGAGTCCACCCGGATGTTCTCGAGCATCTCCCCCCCAAAAAAACCGGAGTCTGCCTACTGTATTGCTTTGTGCTCTCACCTGTGATTTCACTGGGGGCTGTCCCCCACCACCATCTCGCTCTCTCTGTCAAAGAGTTAACTTACAGCTCCAATTCATAAAGTTCCTTGTCATTCTTCCCTTTAACTTCCAGCTGAGTCTCCATCTGGAGCGCGGAACCCACCACGCTTACTAATTATGCCTGGGCTGCTAAGACCCACTCGAGAAGGTGTCTAGGGTGAGGCACCTTTCGCTATTCGAGAGGGCGCCTGCGGCCTACGTAAGTGGTGCAAACTTCTTGTCTTGAAGTTTGATTGGTCTTCCGCGTAAACCAAGCTACTCAGTCTCTTTTCTCCACCGAATTTTCCTACTGAGCTCTCCTCATACTATTATTCTTGACATCTCTGATTAGCATATAAATAGTCGCCTAGGCCATCTCTCCTTCGAATACCCTGGATCAGTTGGGGCTGGTCCCCGGCAGGTGGCGACCGAACAGGGACCTCAGGAGGCAATACTCAAAGAGCTGAGCAGACACGAACCACGCAATCAGCAGGCAATAAGCATGGAGCTCAGCAGTGACGAATCATGCTGCTCAACTGGCAATAATCAAGCACGTGACCAGGCAGGAATCACGCAGCTCAGCTGGCAATTGTCAAGCAGATGAGCCGACAGGAATCACGCAGCTCAGCTGGCAATAGTCATGCAGATGAGCCGGCAGGAATCACGCAGCTCAGCAGGCCCTGATCACGTGACTCTGCAGGCACTGATCACGTGGCTGATCAAGTCCAGATCACGTGACTGAGCATGCACTGATCACGTGGCTATCATGCACTGATGACGTGACTGCGCATGCACTGATGACGTGGCTGATCGGGCACTGATCACATGGCTCATCATGCACTGATCACGTGTTTATCAGGCAATGATCAGTGACTGACAGGCGCTGATCATGGGACTGTGCACGCACTGATCACGTGGCTATCATGCACTGATCACGTGACTGCGCATGCACTGATGACGTGGCTGTTCGGGCACTGATCACGTGTTTATCAGGCAGTGATCAGTGACTGACAGGCGCTGATCAGGGGACTGTGCACGCACTGATCAGGTGGCTGATCAGGAACTGACCACCTGACCGCGCATGCAGTGATCACGTGGCTGGTCGTTCACTGATCACGTGTTTATCATACGGTGATCACGTGACTGAGAGGCGCTGATCACGTGACTGTGCCGTCAGTGATCACGTGGCTGAGCAGGCACTGATATCGTGACTGAGCATGCACTGATCATGTGCCGGGAGCCGGGGAGGCATTCCACTCTGGACAAAGGTCATGAGGAAGGAGGCTCGGCATACGCAAATGCGGGATCGAGCCTCAGGAGTCCACCCGGATGTTCTCGAGCATCTCCCCCCCAAAAAAACCGGAGTCTGCCTACTGTATTGCTTTGTGCTCTCACCTCTGATTTCACTGGGGGCTGTCCCCCACCACCATCTCGCTCTCTCTGTCAAAGAGTTAACTTACAGCTCCAATTCATAAAGTTCCTTGTCATTCTTCCCTTTAACTTCCAGCTGAGTCTCCATCTGGAGCGCGGAACCCACCACGCTTACTAATTATGCCTGGGCTGCTAAGACCCACTCGAGAAGGTGTCTAGGGTGAGGCACCTTTCGCTATTCGAGAGGGCGCCTGCGGCCTACGTAAGTGGTGCAAACTTCTTGTCTTGAAGTTTGATTGGTCTTCCGCGTAAACCAAGCTACTCAGTCTCTTTTCTCCACCGAATTTTCCTACTGAGCTCTCCTCATACTATTATTCTTGACATCTCTGATTAGCATATAAATAGTCGCCTAGGCCATCTCTCCTTCGAATACCCTGGATCAGTTGGGGCTGGTCCCCGGCAGGTGGCGACCGAACAGGGACCTCAGGAGGCAATACTCAAAGAGCTGAGCAGACACGAACCACGCAATCAGCAGGCAATAAGCATGGAGCTCAGCAGTGACGAATCATGCTGCTCAACTGGCAATAATCAAGCACGTGACCAGGCAGGAATCACGCAGCTCAGCTGGCAATTGTCAAGCAGATGAGCCGACAGGAATCACGCAGCTCAGCTGGCAATTGTCATGCAGATGAGCCGGCAGGAATCACGCAGCTCAGCAGGCCCTGATCACGTGACTCTGCAGGCACTGATCACGTGGCTGATCAAGTCCAGATCACGTGACTGAGCATGCACTGATCACGTGGCTATCATGCACTGATGACGTGACTGCGCATGCACTGATGACGTGGCTGATCGGGCACTGATCACATGGCTCATCATGCACTGATCACGTGTTTATCAGGCAATGATCAGTGACTGACAGGCGCTGATCATGGGACTGTGCACGCACTGATCACGTGGCTCTCATGCACTGATCACGTGACTGCGCATGCACTGATGACGTGGCTGTTCGGGCACTGATCACGTGTTTATCAGGCAGTGATCAGTGACTGACAGGCGCTGATCAGGGGACTGTGCACGCACTGATCAGGTGGCTGATCAGGAACTGACCACCTGACCGCGCATGCAGTGATCACGTGGCTGGTCGTTCACTGATCACGTGTTTATCATACGGTGATCACGTGACTGAGAGGCGCTGATCACGTGACTGTGCCGTCAGTGATCACGTGGCTGAGCAGGCACTGATATCGTGACTGAGCATGCACTGATCATGTGCCGGGAGCCGGGGAGGCATTCCACTCTGGACAAAGGTCATGAGGAAGGAGGCTCGGCATACGCAAATGCGGGATCGAGCCTCAGGAGTCCACCCGGATATTCTCGAGCATCTCCCCCCCAAAAAAACCGGAGTCTGCCTACTGTATTGCTTTGTGCTCTCACCTCTGATTTCACTGGGGGCTGTCCCCCACCACCATCTCGCTCTCTCTGTCAAAGAGTTAACTTACAGCTCCAATTCATAAAGTTCCTTGTCATTCTTCCCTTTAACTTCCAGCTGAGTCTCCATCTGGAGCGCGGAACCCACCACGCTTACTAATTATGCCTGGGCTGCTAAGACCCACTCGAGAAGGTGTCTAGGGTGAGGCACCTTTCGCTATTCGAGAGGGCGCCTGCGGCCTACGTAAGTGGTGCAAACTTCTTGTCTTGAAGTTTGATTGGTCTTCCGCGTAAACCAAGCTACTCAGTCTCTTTTCTCCACCGAATTTTCCTACTGAGCTCTCCTCATACTATTATTCTTGACATCTCTGATTAGCATATAAATAGTCGCCTAGGCCATCTCTCCTTCGAATACCCTGGATCAGTTGGGGCTGGTCCCCGGCAGGTGGCGACCGAACAGGGACCTCAGGAGGCAATACTCAAAGAGCTGAGCAGACACGAACCACGCAATCAGCAGGCAATAAGCATGGAGCTCAGCAGTGACGAATCATGCTGCTCAACTGGCAATAATCAAGCACGTGACCAGGCAGGAATCACGCAGCTCAGCTGGCAATTGTCAAGCAGATGAGCCGACAGGAATCACGCAGCTCAGCTGGCAATAGTCATGCAGATGAGCCGGCAGGAATCACGCAGCTCAGCAGGCCCTGATCACGTGACTCTGCAGGCACTGATCACGTGGCTGATCAAGTCCAGATCACGTGACTGAGCATGCACTGATCACGTGGCTATCATGCACTGATGACGTGACTGCGCATGCACTGATGACGTGGCTGATCGGGCACTGATCACATGGCTCATCATGCACTGATCACGTGTTTATCAGGCAATGATCAGTGACTGACAGGCGCTGATCATGGGACTGTGCACGCACTGATCACGTGGCTCTCATGCACTGATCACGTGACTGCGCATGCACTGATGACGTGGCTGTTCGGGCACTGATCACGTGTTTATCAGGCAGTGATCAGTGACTGACAGGCGCTGATCAGGGGACTGTGCACGCACTGATCAGGTGGCTGATCAGGAACTGACCACCTGACCGCGCATGCAGTGATCACGTGGCTGGTCGTTCACTGATCACGTGTTTATCATACGGTGATCACGTGACTGAGAGGCGCTGATCACGTGACTGTGCCGTCAGTGATCACGTGGCTGAGCAGGCACTGATATCGTGACTGAGCATGCACTGATCCTGTGCCGGGAGCCGGGGAGGCATTCCACTCTGGACAAAGGTCATGAGGAAGGAGGCTCGGCATACGCAAATGCGGGATCGAGCCTCAGGAGTCCACCCGGATATTCTCGAGCATCTCCCCCCCAAAAAAACCGGAGTCTGCCTACTGTATTGCTTTGTGCTCTCACCTCTGATTTCACTGGGGGCTGTCCCCCACCACCATCTCGCTCTCTCTGTCAAAGAGTTAACTTACAGCTCCAATTCATAAAGTTCCTTGTCATTCTTCCCTTTAACTTCCAGCTGAGTCTCCATCTGGAGCGCGGAACCCACCACGCTTACTAATTATGCCTGGGCTGCTAAGACCCACTCGAGAAGGTGTCTAGGGTGAGGCACCTTTCGCTATTCGAGAGGGCGCCTGCGGCCTACGTAAGTGGTGCAAACTTCTTGTCTTGAAGTTTGATTGGTCTTCCGCGTAAACCAAGCTACTCAGTCTCTTTTCTCCACCGAATTTTCCTACTGAGCTCTCCTCATACTATTATTCTTGACATCTCTGATTAGCATATAAATAGTCGCCTAGGCCATCTCTCCTTCGAATACCCTGGATCAGTTGGGGCTGGTCCCCGGCAGGTGGCGACCGAACAGGGACCTCAGGAGGCAATACTCAAAGAGCTGAGCAGACACGAACCACGCAATCAGCAGGCAATAAGCATGGAGCTCAGCAGTGACGAATCATGCTGCTCAACTGGCAATAATCAAGCACGTGACCAGGCAGGAATCACGCAGCTCAGCTGGCAATTGTCAAGCAGATGAGCCGACAGGAATCACGCAGCTCAGCTGGCAATTGTCATGCAGATGAGCCGGCAGGAATCACGCAGCTCAGCAGGCCCTGATCACGTGACTCTGCAGGCACTGATCACGTGGCTGATCAAGTCCAGATCACGTGACTGAGCATGCACTGATCACGTGGCTATCATGCACTGATGACGTGACTGCGCATGCACTGATGACGTGGCTGATCGGGCACTGATCACATGGCTCATCATGCACTGATCACGTGTTTATCAGGCAATGATCAGTGACTGACAGGCGCTGATCATGGGACTGTGCACGCACTGATCACGTGGCTCTCATGCACTGATCACGTGACTGCGCATGCACTGATGACGTGGCTGTTCGGGCACTGATCACGTGTTTATCAGGCAGTGATCAGTGACTGACAGGCGCTGATCAGGGGACTGTGCACGCACTGATCAGGTGGCTGATCAGGAACTGACCACCTGACCGCGCATGCAGTGATCACGTGGCTGGTCGTTCACTGATCACGTGTTTATCATACGGTGATCCCGTGACTGAGAGGCGCTGATCACGTGACTGTGCCGTCAGTGATCACGTGGCTGAGCAGGCACTGATATCGTGACTGAGCATGCACTGATCATGTGCCGGGAGCCGGGGAGGCATTCCACTCTGGACAAAGGTCATGAGGAAGGAGGCTCGGCATACGCAAATGCGGGATCGAGCCTCAGGAGTCCACCCGGATATTCTCGAGCATCTCCCCCCCAAAAAAACCGGAGTCTGCCTACTGTATTGCTTTGTGCTCTCACCTCTGATTTCACTGGGGGCTGTCCCCCACCACCATCTCGCTCTCTCTGTCAAAGAGTTAACTTACAGCTCCAATTCATAAAGTTCCTTGTCATTCTTCCCTTTAACTTCCAGCTGAGTCTCCATCTGGAGCGCGGAACCCACCACGCTTACTAATTATGCCTGGGCTGCTAAGACCCACTCGAGAAGGTGTCTAGGGTGAGGCACCTTTCGCTATTCGAGAGGGCGCCTGCGGCCTACGTAAGTGGTGCAAACTTCTTGTCTTGAAGTTTGATTGGTCTTCCGCGTAAACCAAGCTACTCAGTCTCTTTTCTCCACCGAATTTTCCTACTGAGCTCTCCTCATACTATTATTCTTGACATCTCTGATTAGCATATAAATAGTCGCCTAGGCCATCTCTCCTTCGAATACCCTGGATCAGTTGGGGCTGGTCCCCGGCAGGTGGCGACCGAACAGGGACCTCAGGAGGCAATACTCAAAGAGCTGAGCAGACACGAACCACGCAATCAGCAGGCAATAAGCATGGAGCTCAGCAGTGACGAATCATGCTGCTCAACTGGCAATAATCAAGCACGTGACCAGGCAGGAATCACGCAGCTCAGCTGGCAATTGTCAAGCAGATGAGCCGACAGGAATCACGCAGCTCAGCTGGCAATTGTCATGCAGATGAGCCGGCAGGAATCACGCAGCTCAGCAGGCCCTGATCACGTGACTCTGCAGGCACTGATCACGTGGCTGATCAAGTCCAGATCACGTGACTGAGCATGCACTGATCACGTGGCTATCATGCACTGATGACGTGACTGCGCATGCACTGATGACGTGGCTGATCGGGCACTGATCACATGGCTCATCATGCACTGATCACGTGTTTATCAGGCAATGATCAGTGACTGACAGGCGCTGATCATGGGACTGTGCACGCACTGATCACGTGGCTCTCATGCACTGATCACGTGACTGCGCATGCACTGATGACGTGGCTGTTCGGGCACTGATCACGTGTTTATCAGGCAGTGATCAGTGACTGACAGGCGCTGATCAGGGGACTGTGCACGCACTGATCAGGTGGCTGATCAGGAACTGACCACCTGACCGCGCATGCAGTGATCACGTGGCTGGTCGTTCACTGATCACGTGTTTATCATACGGTGATCACGTGACTGAGAGGCGCTGATCACGTGACTGTGCCGTCAGTGATCACGTGGCTGAGCAGGCACTGATATCGTGACTGAGCATGCACTGATCATGTGCCGGGAGCCGGGGAGGCATTCCACTCTGGACAAAGGTCATGAGGAAGGAGGCTCGGCATACGCAAATGCGGGATCGAGCCTCAGGAGTCCACCCGGATATTCTCGAGCATCTCCCCCCCAAAAAAACCGGAGTCTGCCTACTGTATTGCTTTGTGCTCTCACCTCTGATTTCACTGGGGGCTGTCCCCCACCACCATCTCGCTCTCTCTGTCAAAGAGTTAACTTACAGCTCCAATTCATAAAGTTCCTTGTCATTCTTCCCTTTAACTTCCAGCTGAGTCTCCATCTGGAGCGCGGAACCCACCACGCTTACTAATTATGCCTGGGCTGCTAAGACCCACTCGAGAAGGTGTCTAGGGTGAGGCACCTTTCGCTATTCGAGAGGGCGCCTGCGGCCTACGTAAGTGGTGCAAACTTCTTGTCTTGAAGTTTGATTGGTCTTCCGCGTAAACCAAGCTACTCAGTCTCTTTTCTCCACCGAATTTTCCTACTGAGCTCTCCTCATACTATTATTCTTGACATCTCTGATTAGCATATAAATAGTCGCCTAGGCCATCTCTCCTTCGAATACCCTGGATCAGTTGGGGCTGGTCCCCGGCAGGTGGCGACCGAACAGGGACCTCAGGAGGCAATACTCAAAGAGCTGAGCAGACACGAACCACGCAATCAGCAGGCAATAAGCATGGAGCTCAGCAGTGACGAATCATGCTGCTCAACTGGCAATAATCAAGCACGTGACCAGGCAGGAATCACGCAGCTCAGCTGGCAATTGTCAAGCAGATGAGCCGACAGGAATCACGCAGCTCAGCTGGCAATAGTCATGCAGATGAGCCGGCAGGAATCACGCAGCTCAGCAGGCCCTGATCACGTGACTCTGCAGGCACTGATCACGTGGCTGATCAAGTCCAGATCACGTGACTGAGCATGCACTGATCACGTGGCTATCATGCACTGATGACGTGACTGCGCATGCACTGATGACGTGGCTGATCGGGCACTGATCACATGGCTCATCATGCACTGATCACGTGTTTATCAGGCAATGATCAGTGACTGACAGGCGCTGATCATGGGACTGTGCACGCACTGATCACGTGGCTCTCATGCACTGATCACGTGACTGCGCATGCACTGATGACGTGGCTGTTCGGGCACTGATCACGTGTTTATCAGGCAGTGATCAGTGACTGACAGGCGCTGATCAGGGGACTGTGCACGCACTGATCAGGTGGCTGATCAGGAACTGAACCACCTGACCGCGCATGCAGTGATCACGTGGCTGGTCGTTCACTGATCACGTGTTTATCATACGGTGATCACGTGACTGAGAGGCGCTGATCACGTGACTGTGCCGTCAGTGATCACGTGGCTGAGCAGGCACTGATATCGTGACTGAGCATGCACTGATCCTGTGCCGGGAGCCGGGGAGGCATTCCACTCTGGACAAAG
This sequence comes from Bos taurus, assembly GCF_002263795.3. Classification (NCBI taxonomy): domain Eukaryota; kingdom Metazoa; phylum Chordata; class Mammalia; order Artiodactyla; family Bovidae; genus Bos; species Bos taurus. Next base: position 2,924 of record NW_020192209.1, on the reverse strand, counting down.
GTCATGAGGAAGGAGGCTCGGCATACGCAAATGCGGGATCGAGCCTCAGGAGTCCACCCGGATATTCTCGAGCATCTCCCCCCCAAAAAAACCGGAGTCTGCCTACTGTATTGCTTTGTGCTCTCACCTCTGATTTCACTGGGGGCTGTCCCCCACCACCATCTCGCTCTCTCTGTCAAAGAGTTAACTTACAGCTCCAATTCATAAAGTTCCTTGTCATTCTTCCCTTTAACTTCCAGCTGAGTCTCCATCTGGAGCGCGGAACCCACCACGCTTACTAATTATGCCTGGGCTGCTAAGACCCACTCGAGAAGGTGTCTAGGGTGAGGCACCTTTCGCTATTCGAGAGGGCGCCTGCGGCCTACGTAAGTGGTGCAAACTTCTTGTCTTGAAGTTTGATTGGTCTTCCGCGTAAACCAAGCTACTCAGTCTCTTTTCTCCACCGAATTTTCCTACTGAGCTCTCCTCATACTATTATTCTTGACATCTCTGATTAGCATATAAATAGTCGCCTAGGCCATCTCTCCTTCGAATACCCTGGATCAGTTGGGGCTGGTCCCCGGCAGGTGGCGACCGAACAGGGACCTCAGGAGGCAATACTCAAAGAGCTGAGCAGACACGAACCACGCAATCAGCAGGCAATAAGCATGGAGCTCAGCAGTGACGAATCATGCTGCTCAACTGGCAATAATCAAGCACGTGACCAGGCAGGAATCACGCAGCTCAGCTGGCAATTGTCAAGCAGATGAGCCGACAGGAATCACGCAGCTCAGCTGGCAATAGTCATGCAGATGAGCCGGCAGGAATCACGCAGCTCAGCAGGCCCTGATCACGTGACTCTGCAGGCACTGATCACGTGGCTGATCAAGTCCAGATCACGTGACTGCGCATGCACTGATGACGTGGCTGATCAGGCACTGATCACATGGCTCATCATGCACTGATCACGTGTTTATCAGGCAATGATCAGTGACTGACAGGCACTGATCATGGGACTGTGCACGCACTGATCACGTGGCTATCATGCACTGATCACGTGACTGCGCATGCACTGATGGACGTGGCTTGATCGGGCAATTGATCACATGCTCATCATGCACTGATCACGTGTTTATCAGGCAAAGATCAGTGGACTGACAGGCGCTGATCATGGGACTGTGCACCGCACTGATCACGTGGCTATCATGCACTGATCACGTGACTGCGCATGCACTGATGACGTGGCCTGTTCGGGCACTGATTCACGTGTTTATCAGGCAGTGATCAGTGACTGACAGGCGCTGATCAGGGGACTGTGCACGCACTGATCAGGTGGCTGATCAGGAACTGACCACCTGACCGCGCATGCAGTGATCACGTGGCTGGTCGTTCACTGATCACGTGTTTATCATACGGTGATCCCGTGACTGAGAGGCGCTGATCACGTGACTGTGCCGTCAGTGATCACGTGGCTGAGCAGGCACTGATATCGTGACTGAGCATGCACTGATCATGTGCCGGGAGCCGGGGAGGCATTCCACTCTGGACAAAGGTCATGAGGAAGGAGGCTCGGCATACGCAAATGCGGGATCGAGCCTCAGGAGTCCACCCGGATATTCTCGAGCATCTCCCCCCCAAAAAAACCGGAGTCTGCCTACTGTATTGCTTTGTGCTCTCACCTCTGATTTCACTGGGGGCTGTCCCCCACCACCATCTCGCTCTCTCTGTCAAAGAGTTAACTTACAGCTCCAATTCATAAAGTTCCTTGTCATTCTTCCCTTTAACTTCCAGCTGAGTCTCCATCTGGAGCGCGGAACCCACCACGCTTACTAATTATGCCTGGGCTGCTAAGACCCACTCGAGAAGGTGTCTAGGGTGAGGCACCTTTCGCTATTCGAGAGGGCGCCTGCGGCCTACGTAAGTGGTGCAAACTTCTTGTCTTGAAGTTTGATTGGTCTTCCGCGTAAAACCAAGCTACTCAGTCTCTTTTCTCCACCGAATTTTCCTACTGAGCTCTCCTCATACTATTATTCTTGACATCTCTGATTAGCATATAATAGTCGCCTAGGCCATCTCTCCTTCGAATACCCTGGATCAGTTGGGGCTGGTCCCCGGCAGGTGGCGACCGACAGGGACCTCAGGAGGCAATACTCAAAGAGCTGAGCAGACACGAACCACGCAATCAGCATGCAATAAGCATGGAGTCTAGCCCTGTGACGAATCATGCTGCTTCAACTGGCAATAATCAAGCACGTGACCCCAGGCAGGAATCACCGCAGCCTCAGCTGGCAATTGTCAAGCAGATGAGCCGACAGGAATCACGCTCAGCGCAATGTCAGCAGATGAACCGGCAGAAATCACGCAGCTCAGCAGGGCGCGCTGAATCCTCGTGATCTGCAGGCACTCGATCACAGTGACTCCACTCATGGCCTGATCAAGTCCAGATCACGTCCTGACTGAGCGTAGCACTGATCACGTGGCTATCATGCACTGATACGTGCTGCGCATGCACTGATGAAGTGGTTCGATCGGCAGCTGATCACATGGCTCATCATGCACTGATCACGTGTTTTATCAGGGCAGATGATCAGTGACTAACAGGCGCTGATTCATGGACTGTCACGCACTGATCACGTGGCTTCATGGCATGATTTCACGTGACTGCGCATTGACTGATGACGTGGCTGTTCGGGCACTGATCCGTGTTTTTCAAGGCAGTGATCAGTGACTGACAGGGCTTGATCAGTGGACTGTGCACGCACTGATCAGGCTGGCTGATCAGGAACTGAACCACCTGACTGCACAGCAGTGATCACGTGGCTGGTCGTTCACTGATCACGTGCACTGTAGGTTTATAATATGGTGAGTTCACGTGACCTGAGAGGCGGTTGATCACCGTGACGTGTGACGTCTAGTATCCAGTCTTGGCGTTTGTAAGTCAACAC
>NW_020192208.1:0-3355 GCF_002263795.3 Bos taurus | reverse complement strand
GATTCTTGGATCCCCCCCGCAGCCCCAGCCCCTTCCCGGGCCCGGACGCTGGCCGCCCCGACTCCCGCTGCAGACCTGGGTTGCCTCGCGCGGCCCGCGAGCCCCTCCGCATTCGCATTCGGCTTCCAGGACACCGACGACGGCAGTCCCGTCTCCATCTGGGGCTCCTTTGGCTTGCCTCAGGCAATCCCGGGGCTTGCACGACTCAAGCCAGATCCCCAGCACCCCCCCCACCCCTGCCTCGCAGGCCATCGCGCATGCGCATGTGCGCGCCACGCACAGATAGATGTGCCCAAACGGGCATCTATTCTTGTTCACTTATACCGTGGTGTATCTATGCCTGGGAGTCGGACTGCTGAACCAATACGCACTTCACTTTTAGTTCCTTCGGGAACCTCCATATTCTTTTCCATACCGCTCTACCCACGCCCATTCCTACTCACCGTGGAGGAGAGTTCCCTTTGCTCCACATCTTCTCCAGCACTTGGTTATTGACAACATCGCAGTGAGGCCCAATCGGACTCATGTGAAGTGGTCCCTCCTTGGAGTTTGGAGTTGAGCCTCTCCAATCATTAGTGATGTGGAGCAAGATGACCTTTTGGAAATGCAGATGCAATGCTGTCACCTCCTGCTCCAACGGCTCTCGTATTTTCCCAGCATATTGAAGATACGACCACTTCCTTCAGGCTTGCTCCTCACGTTCTTCTCTATGTCTTTTGCCTGGAATGCCCTCTGCACTCTTTGGCTTCATTCCATAGTACATTTTTCGCATTCCTTGAATGTCCTAAGTTTCCCTGGTTCACATAGCCTTTCCAAGATCTATCTTTTCCTTGCCTCTGCACTCTTCCCTGATTCATACCCTGGTCAATCCAGGTTCAACCTATGGACCTCACGCACAACGAATGTTGGCCTGGAAAGCCTTCCCCTGGGACCCCAGTTTTGTGGTGAGGAAACAGGCCCCTCTATAGGTTCTCGCAAAGTGACTCTGCCTGTCCATGTAGTTCACTTAGTCGTCGTTCCTCAGTGAAAGAGTACGTCGGAAATCTTGTTTTGTCTTCTTCTTCTCCGCCTTCTATTCTAAACTTATTACATGCCTCCTAGCATCATCGTATGCTCACAGTATTTACTTTAGTGTCGTTGAAAGACAAGAAAAGCTCTTGGAAGCCTCAAGGGGTCACTTGGCTCGGCACTTTTGATCTCTGTGTCTATTTGGCGAGTCAATTCTTTCCTTTCCTGGGTTGATGTGTACACTATATTCGAGGCACAATCTAAGGCATGAAGACATATCCATACATAGGGCGTTCTTGCTCTTCAAGGAGCTCGTACAGGCAGCATTTCCTCACAGAGTTAGGGCTTTTCAAATGCTTCTAGACAGCATCGTGAACGTTCAGTAATGCTCCACTTTTCATTTCAAAGAAAGATGGTTCTGACTTCCATAGCCAAAGGTGGAGACCTGTCCAACGTAGAGTCCGAAGGACCTTATACCTTGACCATTTCAGGCAAGTTTGTGGTTCCGTTCTGGGAGGTGTGTGGCTCTTGCAAGACAATGTTGAAGATCTTCCATCGTCCTCAGGACTTTTTGGTGTCATTGCAATCGATCCAGGAAAGCTTTCCAGGTCCAGGTTCCCGGACCACCACCACAACACAGGTCAGTATCCAACGGAGGTGGGATTCCCAGGAATCACGTGTTGTTCACCCGGGCGCGCGCTATTACCCGCCGGTTGATTATTGCTTGCTGCAACACTCAATGCAGTGGGCCAGGGCCTGGATTTGCCACTGGGTCTCATGTGGAATGGAAAGAAGGGCTTCCTCCCCACACACACCACGCACCCCCACTGTTGACAGCCTTGTGACGAGAAACGGTCCCCGAAACAAGAATCAGACAAAACCAGAGAAGCCCAGATGATAGTCCTTGAGATGAAGGAACTAAGCAGCTGGTTGAGATGGCACCAAGGGGAAAGGTTGCTCTTTTTGTCTGCCCCTCTACTCCTTTCTTCCTGGACACCTTAGGGCTTCGTCATGGAGATTTGAAAGAAAGTGCACAAAAGTCATATGTGCTGAATCAAGATTTTGCATTTAAGCATCTCTCAAAAAGGAAGAGAGCTTCACCTGCACATGTTTCTTTCAAAACCGTCCATTGCTTTTCAATTCTAGGGTTTCTCTCTTGCCTTGTTCACTTAGCCTTAATAGTAAAAATCAACGAAAACTACATAAAGATTCACAGATACCAAAAAGGACAGCTTCTGTTTCTGAAATCATCTTTCCATTTAGTAGAACACGAGCTCTATTCTTTGTATTTTGCCTAGGGAATTAGCAATGTCCTGGTTCAGATGGCAAGGTATCCGCGCGCAGGAGATTGGGGTTCGATCCCTGGGTCCGGAAGATCCCCCCCCCCCCCCCCCGTAGAAGGAAATGGCAACCCACTCCAGTATCCTCGCCTGGGAAATGCCACGGACAGAGGAGCCAGATGGGCCGCAGTCCATGGGTCGTATCAAAGTTGGGCTCAACCCAGCAACTACGAACACAAGTATTTCCAAGACCACACTCAAGTGTGTGTGTGTGTGTGTGTGTGTGTGTGTGTGTGTGTCTGTCTGTCTGTATCTCCTCTTGCCGTCTTGGAGTCTGTCTCGGAATCTTCATGTATTTCTGCCTCTGTATCTCCTGACAGCCAGCCGCCGGCCCATTCGTCTTGCCCCGGCCTCTCCCAGGCGCTCTGGCTCTGGCCGAGGAGCTTGCGCAGGCCAGCTGTCTCCCTTGGCGTGGGTGCGTGCGAGTGTCTGTGTGTCTGTCTGTGTGCCTGCCTGTGGCTCGTCTGCTCTCTCAGGAAGTCGAGGGCTTGGCGTGGGGTCAAAGGGGGGGCCTCGGTAGTGCGAAGGGGAGGGGCTGAGGCGCTCTGCTCGAACGCGCCTTCCTGGCTTCTGGTGGGTTTGGGCACCGGACAGGTGCCGGGCAAGTTGGGCGCTCAAGTTTCGCTGCGCCTAGGCCGCCAGGAGTTCAGAGGCCCCTGGGCCCGGGGGTTGGGAGGCGGCGGGCGCCGAAGACCGACACCTCCGGGGCCGCGCGGCCTGAGCAGCGAATGGATCGGGGGAGGCCCCGCTCAGCAGCGCGGCCGGTCTGGAGTGGCCGGTGGGTGGGAGGGCGCCGAGACCTCCGCACCCCTCAGCCCAGCCCCCAGGCCCCGCGCGCACGCACGCACGCACGCCCTCCCGGTCAATGGGGGCTCCTGGAAGCCCTCGGGCCCCGGGCCCGGCCAGGCGCTTGCTGGTCTGGTGTTGGCGGTGTTCGGGGGCGCGGCGTCAGCAGGCTGGAGTCCGGTCGCCGGGTCGTGCGGCTCAAGTACAGCACGCCCCCCGAC
>NW_020192207.1:0-25693 GCF_002263795.3 Bos taurus | reverse complement strand
TAAGTCTTTGTTGATAAGTCCTTGTCAAGAGTCATAAAATGTTAGTAGGCCTTCTGGCCAGAAGATGATGTAAATCACCTAAACCATTTGTATACGATACATTTGCAGGAAAGAAACCTTGGTTTTTGATAAGAACAAAGACTCCCTATTATCCTCTATGTGTAACTTAGGGTATAAAAGCCCCTGTTAAAAATAAAGCTACGGGCCTTGCTCACCAACGCTTGGTCTCCCCATGTCATTCTTCTTTAACTTCCAGCTGAGTCTCCATCTGGAGCGCGGAACCCACCACGCTGACTAATCATGCCTGGGCTTCTAAGACCCACTCGAGAAGGTGTCTAGGGTGAGACACCTTCCGCTATTCGAGAGGGCGCCTGCGGCCTACGTCAGTGGTGCAAATTCTTGTCTTGAAGTTTTATTGGTCTCCCGCGTAAACCAAGCTACTCAGGCTGTCTTTCTCCACTGAATTTCCTACTGAGCTATCCTCATTCTATTGTTCTCTATATCTCTAATTAGCATGTAATAGGTCGCCTAGGCCGTTCTCCATCGAATACCTGGATCAGCTGGACTGGTAGCAATCATGCACTGATCACGTGGCTATCATGCACTGATCACGAGACTGATCATGCACTGATCACGTCTATATCATGCACTGATCACATGACTGCCCATGCACTGATCACGTGGATGATCATACACTAATCATGTGACAGATCATGCACTGATCACGTGGCTGATCATGCACTGATACCGTGACTGAGCATGGACTGATCACATGACTATCATGTAGTGATCACGTGACTTAATGGCGCTGATCATGTGACTGATCATGCGCTGATCATGTTTGCTATCATACACTGATCATGTGCCTCTGGAGGCAATAAACAAAGAGCTGAGTAGGCACGAATCAAACAGTCAGCAGGCAATAATCATGGAACTCAGCTGTGAGGAATCATGCTGCTCAGCTGGCAATAATCAAGCAGCTGAGCAGGCAGGAATTACACAGCACAGCTGGCAATTGTCAAGCAGATGACAGGCAGGAATCGTGCAGCTCAGCTGGCAATTGTCAAGCAGATGAGCAGACACTAATCACGCAGCTCAGCAGGCCCGGATCACGTGACTGAGCATGCACTGTTCACGTGGCTGATCATACACTGATCACGTGATTGATCATGCACTGATCACATGGATATCATGCACTGATCACGTGGCTGATCATACACTGTTCACGTGTCTGACCATGCACTGATCACGTGGCTGATCATACACTGCTCACGTAACTGATCATGCACTGATCACGTGGCTATCATGCACTGAATACGTGGCTGAACATGCACTGTTCACGTGGCTGATCACACACCTGTCACGTGACATAACATGCACTGATCACGTGGCACTCATGCACTGATCACGTGGCTGATCATACTCTGCTCACGTAACTCATCATGCACACATCACGTTTCTATCATGCACTGCTCACGTGGCTCGTCATGGAATGATCACGTAGCTACCATATACTGGTCACGTGACTGATCATGCACAGATCACGTAAATGATCATGCACTGTTCACGTGACTGATCATGTACTGATCACGTGACTGATCATGCACCGATCACGTGGCTGATCATGCACTGATCACGTAATTGATCATGCACTTATCATTTGGCTGATCATGCACTGATCACGTGGCTGATCATACACTGATCACGTGACTGATCATGCACTGATCACGTGACTGATCATGCACTGATCACATAATTGATCCTGCACTGATCACATGGCTCATCACGCACTGATCCGGTGGCTGATCACACACGTATCACGTGACTGATCATGTACAGATCACGTGAATAATCATGAAGTGATCACGTGGCTATCCTGCACTGATCACGTGGATATCATGCACTGATCATGTGGCTGATCACACACGTATCACGTGACTGATCATGCACTGATCACGTGGCTATCATGCACTGATCACGTGGCTATCATGCACTGATCACGTGGCTGATCATGCAATGATCACGTAGCTACCATGCACTGGTCACGTGACTGATCATGCACTGATCAGGTAATTGATCATGCACTGATCACGTGACTGATCATGCACAGATCACGTGACTGATCATGCACAGATCACGTGACTGATCATGCACTGATCACGTGGCTATCATGCACTGCTCACGTGGCTGATCATGCAATGATCACGCAGCTACCATGTACTGGTCACATGACTGATCATGCACTGATCACATAATTGATCATGCACTGTTCACCTGGCTTATCATGCATTGATCATGTGACTGATCATGTGCTGATCATGTTTGGTGTCACACACTGATCATGTGCCTCTGGAGGCAATGAACATAGAGCTGAGTAGGCAGGAATCAGTCAGCAGGCTATAATCATGGAACTCACCTCTGAGAAATCATGCTGCTCAGCTGGCAATAATCAAGTAGATGAGCAGGCAGGAATTACGCAGCACAGGTGGCAATTGTCAAGGAGATGACAGGCAGGAATCGTGCAGCTCAGCTGGAAATTGTCAAGCAGATGAGCAGACAGTAATCACGCAGCTCAGCAGGCCCTGATCACGTGACTGAGCATGCACTGTTCACGTGGATGATCACACACCTATCACGTGACTGATCATGCACTGATCATGTGACTGATCATGCACTGATGACGTGGCTATAATGCACTGATCACTTGGCTGGACATACACTGATCACGTGCCTGGTCATGCACTGATCACGTGGCTGATCATGCACTGATCACGTGACTGATCATGCAATGATCTCGTGTCTGATCATGCACTGATCACGTGGCTATCATGCATTGCTCACGTGGCCTGTCATGCAGTGATCACGTGGCTATCATGCACTACTCACTTGGCTGATCATGCAATGATCATGTAGCTACCATGTACAGGTCACGTGAATGATCATACACCCATCAGGTGACTGATCATGCACTGATCACGTGGCTATCATGCACTGATCACGAGACTGATCATGCACTGATCACGTCTATATCATGCACTGATCACATGACTGCCCATGCACTGATCACGTGGATGATCATACACTAATCATGTGACAGATCATGCACTGATCACGTGGCTGATCATGCACTGATACCGTGACTGAGCATGGACTGATCACATGACTATCATGTAGTGATCACGTGACTTAATGGCGCTGATCATGTGACTGATCATGCGCTGATCATGTTTGCTATCATACACTGATCATGTGCCTCTGGAGGCAATAAACAAAGAGCTGAGTAGGCACGAATCAAACAGTCAGCAGGCAATAATCATGGAACTCAGCTGTGAGGAATCATGCTGCTCAGCTGGCAATAATCAAGCAGCTGAGCAGGCAGGAATTACACAGCACAGCTGGCAATTGTCAAGCAGATGACAGGCAGGAATCGTGCAGCTCAGCTGGCAATTGTCAAGCAGATGAGCAGACACTAATCACGCAGCTCAGCAGGCCCGGATCACGTGACTGAGCATGCACTGTTCACGTGGCTGATCATACACTGATCACGTGATTGATCATGCACTGATCACATGGATATCATGCACTGATCACGTGGCTGATCATACACTGTTCACGTGTCTGACCATGCACTGATCACGTGGCTGATCATACACTGCTCACGTAACTGATCATGCACTGATCACGTGGCTATCATGCACTGAATACGTGGCTGAACATGCACTGTTCACGTGGCTGATCACACACCTGTCACGTGACATAACATGCACTGATCACGTGGCACTCATGCACTGATCACGTGGCTGATCATACTCTGCTCACGTAACTCATCATGCACACATCACGTTTCTATCATGCACTGCTCACGTGGCTCGTCATGGAATGATCACGTAGCTACCATATACTGGTCACGTGACTGATCATGCACAGATCACGTAAATGATCATGCACTGTTCACGTGACTGATCATGTACTGATCACGTGACTGATCATGCACCGATCACGTGGCTGATCATGCACTGATCACGTAATTGATCATGCACTTATCATTTGGCTGATCATGCACTGATCACGTGGCTGATCATACACTGATCACGTGACTGATCATGCACTGATCACGTGACTGATCATGCACTGATCACATAATTGATCCTGCACTGATCACATGGCTCATCACGCACTGATCCGGTGGCTGATCACACACGTATCACGTGACTGATCATGTACAGATCACGTGAATAATCATGAAGTGATCACGTGGCTATCCTGCACTGATCACGTGGATATCATGCACTGATCATGTGGCTGATCACACACGTATCACGTGACTGATCATGCACTGATCACGTGGCTATCATGCACTGATCACGTGGCTATCATGCACTGATCACGTGGCTGATCATGCAATGATCACGTAGCTACCATGCACTGGTCACGTGACTGATCATGCACTGATCAGGTAATTGATCATGCACTGATCACGTGACTGATCATGCACAGATCACGTGACTGATCATGCACAGATCACGTGACTGATCATGCACTGATCACGTGGCTATCATGCACTGCTCACGTGGCTGATCATGCAATGATCACGCAGCTACCATGTACTGGTCACATGACTGATCATGCACTGATCACATAATTGATCATGCACTGTTCACCTGGCTTATCATGCATTGATCATGTGACTGATCATGTGCTGATCATGTTTGGTGTCACACACTGATCATGTGCCTCTGGAGGCAATGAACATAGAGCTGAGTAGGCAGGAATCAGTCAGCAGGCTATAATCATGGAACTCACCTCTGAGAAATCATGCTGCTCAGCTGGCAATAATCAAGTAGATGAGCAGGCAGGAATTACGCAGCACAGGTGGCAATTGTCAAGGAGATGACAGGCAGGAATCGTGCAGCTCAGCTGGAAATTGTCAAGCAGATGAGCAGACAGTAATCACGCAGCTCAGCAGGCCCTGATCACGTGACTGAGCATGCACTGTTCACGTGGATGATCACACACCTATCACGTGACTGATCATGCACTGATCATGTGACTGATCATGCACTGATGACGTGGCTATAATGCACTGATCACTTGGCTGGACATACACTGATCACGTGCCTGGTCATGCACTGATCACGTGGCTGATCATGCACTGATCACGTGACTGATCATGCAATGATCTCGTGTCTGATCATGCACTGATCACGTGGCTATCATGCATTGCTCACGTGGCCTGTCATGCAGTGATCACGTGGCTATCATGCACTACTCACTTGGCTGATCATGCAATGATCATGTAGCTACCATGTACAGGTCACGTGAATGATCATACACCCATCAGGTGACTGATCATGCACTGATCACGTGGCTATCATGCACTGATCACGAGACTGATCATGCACTGATCACGTCTATATCATGCACTGATCACATGACTGCCCATGCACTGATCACGTGGATGATCATACACTAATCATGTGACAGATCATGCACTGATCACGTGGCTGATCATGCACTGATACCGTGACTGAGCATGGACTGATCACATGACTATCATGTAGTGATCACGTGACTTAATGGCGCTGATCATGTGACTGATCATGCGCTGATCATGTTTGCTATCATACACTGATCATGTGCCTCTGGAGGCAATAAACAAAGAGCTGAGTAGGCACGAATCAAACAGTCAGCAGGCAATAATCATGGAACTCAGCTGTGAGGAATCATGCTGCTCAGCTGGCAATAATCAAGCAGCTGAGCAGGCAGGAATTACACAGCACAGCTGGCAATTGTCAAGCAGATGACAGGCAGGAATCGTGCAGCTCAGCTGGCAATTGTCAAGCAGATGAGCAGACACTAATCACGCAGCTCAGCAGGCCCGGATCACGTGACTGAGCATGCACTGTTCACGTGGCTGATCATACACTGATCACGTGATTGATCATGCACTGATCACATGGATATCATGCACTGATCACGTGGCTGATCATACACTGTTCACGTGTCTGACCATGCACTGATCACGTGGCTGATCATACACTGCTCACGTAACTGATCATGCACTGATCACGTGGCTATCATGCACTGAATACGTGGCTGAACATGCACTGTTCACGTGGCTGATCACACACCTGTCACGTGACATAACATGCACTGATCACGTGGCACTCATGCACTGATCACGTGGCTGATCATACTCTGCTCACGTAACTCATCATGCACACATCACGTTTCTATCATGCACTGCTCACGTGGCTCGTCATGGAATGATCACGTAGCTACCATATACTGGTCACGTGACTGATCATGCACAGATCACGTAAATGATCATGCACTGTTCACGTGACTGATCATGTACTGATCACGTGACTGATCATGCACCGATCACGTGGCTGATCATGCACTGATCACGTAATTGATCATGCACTTATCATTTGGCTGATCATGCACTGATCACGTGGCTGATCATACACTGATCACGTGACTGATCATGCACTGATCACGTGACTGATCATGCACTGATCACATAATTGATCCTGCACTGATCACATGGCTCATCACGCACTGATCCGGTGGCTGATCACACACGTATCACGTGACTGATCATGTACAGATCACGTGAATAATCATGAAGTGATCACGTGGCTATCCTGCACTGATCACGTGGATATCATGCACTGATCATGTGGCTGATCACACACGTATCACGTGACTGATCATGCACTGATCACGTGGCTATCATGCACTGATCACGTGGCTATCATGCACTGATCACGTGGCTGATCATGCAATGATCACGTAGCTACCATGCACTGGTCACGTGACTGATCATGCACTGATCAGGTAATTGATCATGCACTGATCACGTGACTGATCATGCACAGATCACGTGACTGATCATGCACAGATCACGTGACTGATCATGCACTGATCACGTGGCTATCATGCACTGCTCACGTGGCTGATCATGCAATGATCACGCAGCTACCATGTACTGGTCACATGACTGATCATGCACTGATCACATAATTGATCATGCACTGTTCACCTGGCTTATCATGCATTGATCATGTGACTGATCATGTGCTGATCATGTTTGGTGTCACACACTGATCATGTGCCTCTGGAGGCAATGAACATAGAGCTGAGTAGGCAGGAATCAGTCAGCAGGCTATAATCATGGAACTCACCTCTGAGAAATCATGCTGCTCAGCTGGCAATAATCAAGTAGATGAGCAGGCAGGAATTACGCAGCACAGGTGGCAATTGTCAAGGAGATGACAGGCAGGAATCGTGCAGCTCAGCTGGAAATTGTCAAGCAGATGAGCAGACAGTAATCACGCAGCTCAGCAGGCCCTGATCACGTGACTGAGCATGCACTGTTCACGTGGATGATCACACACCTATCACGTGACTGATCATGCACTGATCATGTGACTGATCATGCACTGATGACGTGGCTATAATGCACTGATCACTTGGCTGGACATACACTGATCACGTGCCTGGTCATGCACTGATCACGTGGCTGATCATGCACTGATCACGTGACTGATCATGCAATGATCTCGTGTCTGATCATGCACTGATCACGTGGCTATCATGCATTGCTCACGTGGCCTGTCATGCAGTGATCACGTGGCTATCATGCACTACTCACTTGGCTGATCATGCAATGATCATGTAGCTACCATGTACAGGTCACGTGAATGATCATACACCCATCAGGTGACTGATCATGCACTGATCACGTGGCTATCATGCACTGATCACGAGACTGATCATGCACTGATCACGTCTATATCATGCACTGATCACATGACTGCCCATGCACTGATCACGTGGATGATCATACACTAATCATGTGACAGATCATGCACTGATCACGTGGCTGATCATGCACTGATACCGTGACTGAGCATGGACTGATCACATGACTATCATGTAGTGATCACGTGACTTAATGGCGCTGATCATGTGACTGATCATGCGCTGATCATGTTTGCTATCATACACTGATCATGTGCCTCTGGAGGCAATAAACAAAGAGCTGAGTAGGCACGAATCAAACAGTCAGCAGGCAATAATCATGGAACTCAGCTGTGAGGAATCATGCTGCTCAGCTGGCAATAATCAAGCAGCTGAGCAGGCAGGAATTACACAGCACAGCTGGCAATTGTCAAGCAGATGACAGGCAGGAATCGTGCAGCTCAGCTGGCAATTGTCAAGCAGATGAGCAGACACTAATCACGCAGCTCAGCAGGCCCGGATCACGTGACTGAGCATGCACTGTTCACGTGGCTGATCATACACTGATCACGTGATTGATCATGCACTGATCACATGGATATCATGCACTGATCACGTGGCTGATCATACACTGTTCACGTGTCTGACCATGCACTTATCACGTGGCTGATCATACACTGCTCACGTAACTGATCATGCACTGATCACGTGGCTATCATGCACTGAATACGTGGCTGAACATGCACTGTTCACGTGGCTGATCACACACCTGTCACGTGACATAACATGCACTGATCACGTGGCACTCATGCACTGATCACGTGATTGCGCATGCACTGATCACGTAATCAATGCATGCTCACGTTGCTATCATGCACTGCTCACGTGGCTGTCATGCAATGATCACGTAGCTATCTTGCACTGATCACTTGGCTGATCATACACTCATCACGGGACTGATCGTGCACGGATCATGGCGCTATCATGCATTGTCTACATGACTCCACATGCACTGATCACGTGGATGATCATGCACTGATCACGTGGCTGACCATGCACTGATCACGTGTCTGATCATGTACTGATCATTTGGCTGATCATGCACTGATCACGTGGCTGATTATACACTGATCACGTGACTGATGATGCACTGATCAAGTGACTGATCATCCACTGATCAGTTGGCTATCATGCACTGATTACTTGGCTGATCATACACTGATCACGTGACTGATAAAGCACTGATCATCTGGCTATCATGCACTCATTACCTGGCTATCGTGCACTGATCACGTGGTTGATCATACACTGATCACGAGACTGATCATGCACTGATCATGTCTATATCATGCACTGATCACATGACTGCCCATGCACTGATCACCCGGATGATCAGACACTGATCATGTGACAGATCACGCACTGATCACGTGGCTATCATGCCCGGCTCACGCGGCTGTTCATGCAATGATCACGTAGCTACCATGTACTGGTCACGTGAGTGATCATGCACTAATCACATAATTGATCACGCACTGATCAGTTGACTTATCATGCACTGTTCACGTGAGTGATCATGCACTGATCACGTGACTGATCATGCACGGCTCATGTGGCTGATCATGCAATGATCACCTAGCTACCATATACTGGTCAAGTGACTGATCATGCACTGATCACTTAATTCATCATGCAGTGTTCATGTGGCTGATCATGCACTGATCACGTGGCTGATCATGCACTGATCACGTGAGTGATCATGGACTGATCACGTGACTGATCATGCACTGATCACGTGGCTATCATGCACTGATCACTTGGCTGGTCATACACTGATCACATGCCTGGTCATGCACAGATTACATGACTGATCATGCACTGAACACGTGAATGATCATGCACTGATCACGTGGCTATCATGCACTACTTATGTGGCTGATCATGCAATGATCATGTAGCTACCATGTACCGGTCAGGTGACTGATCATACACCCATCAGGTGACGGATCATGCACTGATCACGTGGCTGATCATACACTGATCACCTGCCTGGTCATGCACAGATCACGTGACAAATCATGATCTGATCACACAGCTATCATGAACTGATCACCTGGCTGATCATGCACTGATCACGTGGCTAATCATGCACTTCTCACGCGGCTGTTCATGCAATGATCACGTAGCTACCATATACTGGTCACGTGAGTGATCATGCACTGATCACGTAATTGATCATGCACTGATCATGTGGCTGATCATGCACTGATCACGTGGCTGATCGTACACTGATCACGTAACTGATCATGCACTGATCACGTGACTGATCATGCACTGATCACGTGGCTATCATGCACTGATCACTTGGCTGGACATACACTGATCACGTGCCTGGTCATGCACTGATCACGTGGCTGATCATACGCTGATCACATGACTGTTCATTCACTGATCTAGTGTCTGATCATGCACTGATCACGTGGCTATCATGCACTGCTCACGTGGCTGATCATGCAATAATCACGCAGATACCATGTACTGGTCACATGACTGATCATGCACTGATTACGTGACTGATCATGCAGTGATCACGTGGCTATCGTGCACTACTCACGTGGCTGATCATGCAATGATCATGTAGCTACCATGTACAGGTCACGTGAATGATCATACACCCATCAGGTGACTGATCATGCACTGATCACGTGGCTATCATGCACTGATCACGAGACTGATTATGCACTGATTACGTCTATATCATGCACTGATCACATGACTGCCCATGCACTGATCACCTGGATGATCATACACTAATCATGTGTCAGATCATGCACTGATCACGTGGCTGATCATGCACTGAATACGTGGCTCATCACGCACTGATCCGGTGGCTGATCACACATGTATCACGTGACTGATCATGTACAGATCACGTGACTAATCATGAAATGATCACGTGGCTATCATGCACTGATATCATGCACTGGTCACGTGGCTGATCACACACGTATCACGTGACTGATCATGCACTGATCACGTGGCTATCATGCACAGATCACGTGGCTGATCATGCACTGATCACGTGGCTATCATGCACTGATTATTTGGCTGTCATACACTGATCATGTATCTGGTCATGCACTGATCATGTGGCTGATCATGCACTGATCACGTGACTGATCATGCACTGATCACGTGTCTATCATACACTGATCACGTGGCTATCATGCACAGATCACGTGGCTGATCATGCAATGATCACGTAGCTACCATGTACTGGTCACGTGACTGATCATGCACTGATCACGTGGCTGATCATGCACTGATCACGTGGCTGATCATGAACTGATCACGTAATTGATCATGCACTGATCACGTGGCTGATCATGCAATGATCACCTAGCTACCATGTAATGGTCCCGTGAGTGATCATGCACTGATCACGTGGCTGATCATGCACTGAACACGTGACTGATCATGCACTGATCACGTGACTGATCATGCACTGATCACGTGGCTATCACGCACTGATCACGTGACTGATCATCCACTGATCAGTTGGCTATCATGCACTGATTACTTGGCTGATCATACACTGATCACGTGACTGATAATGCACTGATCATCTGGCTATAATGCCCTCATAACCTGACTATCGTGCACTGATCACGTTTTTGATCATACACTGATCACGAGACTGATCATGCACTGATCACGTCTATATCATGCACTGATCACATGACTGCCCATGCACTGATCACCCGGATGATCATACACTGATCATGTGACAGATCATGCACTGATCACGTGGCTATCATTCACTGCTCACGCGGCTGTTCATGCAATGATCACGTAGCTACCATGTACTGGTCACATGAGTGATCATGCACTGATCACGTGACTGATCATGCACTGATCTCATGGCAATCATGCACGGCTCATGTGGCTGATCATGCAATGATCACCTAGCTACCATATACTGGTCAAGTGACTGATCATGCACTGATCACGTAATTCATCATGCAGTGATCACGTGGCTGATCATGCACTGATCACGTGGCTATCATGCACTTATCACATGGCTGGTCATACACTTATCATATAGCTACCATGTACAGGTCACGTGAATGAACATACACCCATCAGGTGACTGATCATGCACTGATCACGTGCCTATCATGCACTGACCACGAGACTGAAAATTCACTGATCACGTCTAATCATGCACTGATCACATGACTGCCCATGCACTGATCAGGTGGATGATCATACACTAATCATGTGACAGATCATGCACTGATCACGTGGCTGATCATGCACTGATACCGTGACTGAGCATGGACTGATCACATGACTATCATGTAGTGATCACGTGACTTAATGGCGCTGATCATGTGACTGATCATGCGCTGATCATGTTTGCTATCATACACTGATCATGTGCCTCTGGAGGCAATAAACAAAGAGCTGAGTAGGCACGAATCAAACAGTCAGCAAGCAATAATCATGGAACTCAGCTGTGAGGAATCATGCTGCTCAGCTGGCAATAATCAAGCAGCTGAGCACGCAGGAATTACACAGCTCAGCTGGAAATTGTCAAGCAGATGAGCAGAGACTAATCACGCAGCTCAGCAGGCCCGGATCACGTGACAGAGCATGCACTGTTCACGTGGCTGATCATACACTTATCACGTGATTGATCATGCACTGATCACTTGGATATCATGCACTGATCACGTGGCTGATCATACACTGTTCACGTGTCTGAACATGCACTGATCACATGGCTGATCATACACTGCTCACGTAACTGATCATGCACTGATCACGTGGCTATCATGCACTGATCACGTGACTGATCATGCACTGGTCACGTGAATGATCATGCCCTGATTAAATGGTATCATGCACTGATCACGTGGCTGTTCATGCAATGATCACATAGCTACCATGTACTGGTCACGTGAATGATCATGCACTGATCACGTGGCTGATCATACACTGATCACGTAACTGATCATGCACTGATCACGTGACTGATCATGCACTGATCACGTGGCTATCATGCACTGATCACTTGGCTGGACATACACTGATCACGTGCCTGGTCATGCACTGATCACGTGGCTGATCATACACTGATCACATGACTGATCATACACTGATCTCGTGTCTGATCATGCACTGATCACGTGGCTGATCGTACACTGATCACGAAACTGATCATGCACTGATCACGTGACTGATCATGCACTGATCACGTGGCTATCATGCACTGATCACATGACTGATCATACACTGATCTCGTGTCTGATCATGCACTGATCAGTTGACTTATCATGCACTGTTCACGTGAGTGATCATGCACTGATCACGTGACTGATCATGCACTGATCTCATGGCTAACATGCACGGCTCATGTGGCTGATCATGCAATGATCACCTAGCTACCATATACTGGTCAAGTGACTGATCATGCACTGATCATGTAATTCATCATGCAGTGATCATGTGGCTGATCATGCACTGATCACGTGGCTGATCATCCACTGATCACGTGACTGATCATGGACTGATCACGTGATTGATCATGCACTGATCACGTGGCTATCATGCACTGATCACTTGGCTGTTCATACACTGATCACGTGCGTGGTCATGCACAGATTACATGACTGATCATGCACTGAACACGTGACTGATCATGCACTGATCACGTGGCTATCATGCACTACTCACGTGGCTGATCATGCAATGATCATGTAGCTACCATGTACAGGTCATGTGAATGATCATACACCCATCAGGTGACTGATCATGCACTGATCACGTGGCTGATCATACACTTATCACGTGATTGATCATGCACTGATCACTTGGATATCATGCACTGATTACGTGGCTGATCATACACTGTTCACATGTCTGACCATGCACTGATCACATGGCTGATCATACAGTGCTCACGTAACTGATCATGCACTGATCACGTAATTGATCAGGAACTGATCACGTGGCTGATCATGCAATGATCATGCAGCTACCATGTACTGCTCCCGTGAGTGACCATGCACTGATCACGTGGCTATCATGCAAAGCTCACGTGGCTGATCATGCAATGATCACGCAGCTACCATGTACTGGTCACATGACTGATCATGCACTGATCACGTAATTGATCATGCACTGATCACCTGGCTTATCATGCATTGATCATGTGACTGATCATGTGCTGATCATGTTTGGTGTCACACACTGATCGTGTGCATCTGCAGGCAATGAACAAAGAGCTGAGTAGGCAGGAATCAGTCAGCTGGCTATAATCATGGAACTCACCTCTGAGAAATCATGCTGCTCAGCTGGCAATAATCAAGTAGATGAGCAGGCAGGAATTACGCAGCACAGGTGGCAATTGTCAAGGAGATGACAGGCAGGAATCGTGCAGCTCAGCTGGAAATTGTCAAGCAGATGAGCAGACAGTAATCACGCAGCTCAGCAGGCCCTGATCATGTGACTGAGCATGCACTGTTCACGTGGATGATCACACACCTATCACGTGACTGATCATGCACTGATCATGTGACTGATCATGCACTGATGACGTGGCTATAATGCACTGATCACTTGGCTGGACATACACTGATCACGTGCCTGGTCATGCACTGATCACGTGGCTGATCATGCACTGATCACGTGACTGATCATGCAATGATCTCGTGTCTGATCATGCACTGATCACGTGGCTATCATGCATTGCTCACGTGGCCTGTCATGCAGTGATCACGTGGCTATCATGCACTACTCACTTGGCTGATCATGCAATGATCATGTAGCTACCATGTACAGGTCACGTGAATGATCATACACCCATCAGGTGACTGATCATGCACTGATCACGTGGCTATCATGCACTGATCACGAGACTGATCATGCACTGATCACGTCTATATCATGCACTGATCACATGACTGCCCATGCACTGATCACGTGGATGATCATACACTAATCATGTGACAGATCATGCACTGATCACGTGGCTGATCATGCACTGATACCGTGACTGAGCATGGACTGATCACATGACTATCATGTAGTGATCACGTGACGTAATGGCGCTGATCATGTGACTGATCATGCGCTGATCATGTTTGCTATCATACACTGATCATGTGCCTCTGGAGGCAATGAACATAGAGCTGAGTAGGCAGGAATCAGTCAGCAGGCTATAATCATGGAACTCACCTCTGAGAAATCATGCTGCTCAGCTGGCAATAATCAAGCAGCTGAGCAGGCAGGAATTACACAGCACAGCTGGCAATTGTCAAGCAGATGACAGGCAGGAATCGTGCAGCTCAGCTGGCAATTGTCAAGCAGATGAGCAGACACTAATCACGCAGCTCAGCAGGCCCGGATCACGTGACTGAGCATGCACTGTTCACGTGGCTGATCATACACTGATCACGTGATTGATCATGCACTGATCACGTGGATATCATGCACTGATCACGTGGCTGATCATACACTGTTCACGTGTCTGACCATGCACTGATCACGTGGCTGATCATACACTGCTCACGTAACTGATCATGCACTGATCACGTGGCTATCATGCACTGAATACGTGGCTGAACATGCACTGTTCACGTGGCTGATCACACACCTGTCACGTGACATAACATGCACTGATCACGTGGCACTCATGCACTGATCACGTGGCTGATCATACTCTGCTCACGTAACTCATCATGCACACATCACGTTTCTATCATGCACTGCTCACGTGGCTCGTCATGGAATGATCACGTAGCTACCATATACTGGTCACGTGACTGATCATGCACAGATCACGTAAATGATCATGCACTGTTCACGTGACTGATCATGTACTGATCACGTGACTGATCATGCACCGATCACGTGGCTGATCATGCACTGATCACGTGGCTATCATGCACTGATCACGAGACTGATTATGCACTGATTACGTCTATATCATTCACTGATCACATGACTGCCTATGCACTGATCACCTGGATGATCATACACTAATCACGTGACTGATCATGCACTGGTCACGTGAATGATCATGCCCTGATTAAGTGGTATCATGCACTGATCACGTGGCTGTTCATGCAATGATCACGTAGCTACCATGTACTGGTCACGTGAATGATCATGCACTGATCACGTAATTGATCATGCACTGATCATGTGGCTGATCATGCACTGATCACGTGCCTGGTCATGCACTGATCACGTGGCTGATCATACGCTGATCACATGACTGATCATACACTGATCTAGTGTCTGATCATGCACTGATCACGTGGCTATCATGCACTCCTCACGTGGCTGATCATGCAATAATCACGCAGATACCATGTACTGGTCACATGACTGATCATGCACTGATTACGTGACTGATCATGCAGTGATCACGTGGCTATCGTGCACTACTCACGTGGCTGATCATGCAATGATCACGTAGCTACCATGTACTGGTCACGTGACTGATCATGCACTGATCACGTGGCTGATCATGCACTGATCACGTGGCTGATCATGAACTGATCACGTAATTGATCATGCACTGATCACGTGGCTGATCATGCAATGATCACCTAGCTACCATGTAATGGTCCCGTGAGTGATCATGCACTGATCACGTGGCTGATCATGCACTGAACACGTGACTGATCATGCACTGATCACGTGACTGATCATGCACTGATCACGTGGCTATCACGCACTGATCACGTGACTGATCATCCACTGATCAGTTGGCTATCATGCACTGATTACTTGGCTGATCATACACTGATCACGTGACTGATAATGCACTGATCATCTGGCTATAATGCCCTCATAACCTGACTATCGTGCACTGATCACGTTTTTGATCATACACTGATCACGAGACTGATCATGCACTGATCACGTCTATATCATGCACTGATCACATGACTGCCCATGCACTGATCACCCGGATGATCATACACTGATCATGTGACAGATCATGCACTGATCACGTGGCTATCATTCACTGCTCACGCGGCTGTTCATGCAATGATCACGTAGCTACCATGTACTGGTCACATGAGTGATCATGCACTGATCACGTGACTGATCATGCACTGATCTCATGGCAATCATGCACGGCTCATGTGGCTGATCATGCAATGATCACCTAGCTACCATATACTGGTCAAGTGACTGATCATGCACTGATCACGTAATTCATCATGCAGTGATCACGTGGCTGATCATGCACTGATCACGTGGCTATCATGCACTTATCACATGGCTGGTCATACACTTATCATATAGCTACCATGTACAGGTCACGTGAATGAACATACACCCATCAGGTGACTGATCATGCACTGATCACGTGCCTATCATGCACTGACCACGAGACTGAAAATTCACTGATCACGTCTAATCATGCACTGATCACATGACTGCCCATGCACTGATCAGGTGGATGATCATACACTAATCATGTGACAGATCATGCACTGATCACGTGTCTGATCATGCACTGATACCGTGACTGAGCATG
Source organism: Bos taurus (assembly GCF_002263795.3). Classification (NCBI taxonomy): domain Eukaryota; kingdom Metazoa; phylum Chordata; class Mammalia; order Artiodactyla; family Bovidae; genus Bos; species Bos taurus. The sequence goes on along the minus strand of NW_020192207.1, from coordinate 8,382 downwards.
GACTGATCACATGACTATCATGTAGTGATCACGTGACTTAATGGCGCTGATCATGTGACTGATCATGCGCTGATCATGTTTGCTATCATACACTGATCATGTGCCTCTGGAGGCAATAAACAAAGAGCTGAGTAGGCACGAATCAAACAGTCAGCAAGCAATAATCATGGAACTCAGCTGTGAGGAATCATGCTGCTCAGCTGGCAATAATCAAGCAGCTGAGCACGCAGGAATTACACAGCTCAGCTGGAAATTGTCAAGCAGATGAGCAGAGACTAATCACGCAGCTCAGCAGGCCCGGATCACGTGACTGAGCATGCACTGTTCACGTGGCTGATCATACACTTATCACGTGATTGATCATGCACTGATCACTTGGATATCATGCACTGATCACGTGGCTGATCATACACTGTTCACGTGTCTGAACATGCACTGATCACATGGCTGATCATACACTGCTCACGTAACTGATCATGCACTGATCACGTGGCTATCATGCACTGATCACGTGACTGATCATGCACTGGTCACGTGAATGATCATGCCCTGATTAAATGGTATCATGCACTGATCACGTGGCTGTTCATGCAATGATCACATAGCTACCATGTACTGGTCACGTGAATGATCATGCACTGATCACGTGGCTGATCATACACTGATCACGTAACTGATCATGCACTGATCACGTGACTGATCATGCACTGATCACGTGGCTATCATGCACTGATCACTTGGCTGGACATACACTGATCACGTGCCTGGTCATGCACTGATCACGTGGCTGATCATACACTGATCACATGACTGATCATACACTGATCTCGTGTCTGATCATGCACTGATCACGTGGCTGATCGTACACTGATCACGAAACTGATCATGCACTGATCACGTGACTGATCATGCACTGATCACGTGGCTATCATGCACTGATCACATGACTGATCATACACTGATCTCGTGTCTGATCATGCACTGATCAGTTGACTTATCATGCACTGTTCACGTGAGTGATCATGCACTGATCACGTGACTGATCATGCACTGATCTCATGGCTAACATGCACGGCTCATGTGGCTGATCATGCAATGATCACCTAGCTACCATATACTGGTCAAGTGACTGATCATGCACTGATCATGTAATTCATCATGCAGTGATCATGTGGCTGATCATGCACTGATCACGTGGCTGATCATCCACTGATCACGTGACTGATCATGGACTGATCACGTGATTGATCATGCACTGATCACGTGGCTATCATGCACTGATCACTTGGCTGTTCATACACTGATCACGTGCGTGGTCATGCACAGATTACATGACTGATCATGCACTGAACACGTGACTGATCATGCACTGATCACGTGGCTATCATGCACTACTCACGTGGCTGATCATGCAATGATCATGTAGCTACCATGTACAGGTCACGTGAATGATCATACACCCATCAGGTGACTGATCATGCACTGATCACGTGGCTGATCATACACTTATCACGTGATTGATCATGCACTGATCACTTGGATATCATGCACTGATTACGTGGCTGATCATACACTGTTCACATGTCTGACCATGCACTGATCACATGGCTGATCATACAGTGCTCACGTAACTGATCATGCACTGATCACGTAATTGATCAGGAACTGATCACGTGGCTGATCATGCAATGATCATGCAGCTACCATGTACTGCTCCCGTGAGTGACCATGCACTGATCACGTGGCTATCATGCAAAGCTCACGTGGCTGATCATGCAATGATCACGCAGCTACCATGTACTGGTCACATGACTGATCATGCACTGATCACGTAATTGATCATGCACTGATCACCTGGCTTATCATGCATTGATCATGTGACTGATCATGTGCTGATCATGTTTGGTGTCACACACTGATCGTGTGCATCTGCAGGCAATGAACAAAGAGCTGAGTAGGCAGGAATCAGTCAGCTGGCTATAATCATGGAACTCACCTCTGAGAAATCATGCTGCTCAGCTGGCAATAATCAAGTAGATGAGCAGGCAGGAATTACGCAGCACAGGTGGCAATTGTCAAGGAGATGACAGGCAGGAATCGTGCAGCTCAGCTGGAAATTGTCAAGCAGATGAGCAGACAGTAATCACGCAGCTCAGCAGGCCCTGATCATGTGACTGAGCATGCACTGTTCACGTGGATGATCACACACCTATCACGTGACTGATCATGCACTGATCATGTGACTGATCATGCACTGATGACGTGGCTATAATGCACTGATCACTTGGCTGGACATACACTGATCACGTGCCTGGTCATGCACTGATCACGTGGCTGATCATGCACTGATCACGTGACTGATCATGCAATGATCTCGTGTCTGATCATGCACTGATCACGTGGCTATCATGCATTGCTCACGTGGCCTGTCATGCAGTGATCACGTGGCTATCATGCACTACTCACTTGGCTGATCATGCAATGATCATGTAGCTACCATGTACAGGTCACGTGAATGATCATACACCCATCAGGTGACTGATCATGCACTGATCACGTGGCTATCATGCACTGATCACGAGACTGATCATGCACTGATCACGTCTATATCATGCACTGATCACATGACTGCCCATGCACTGATCACGTGGATGATCATACACTAATCATGTGACAGATCATGCACTGATCACGTGGCTGATCATGCACTGATACCGTGACTGAGCATGGACTGATCACATGACTATCATGTAGTGATCACGTGACGTAATGGCGCTGATCATGTGACTGATCATGCGCTGATCATGTTTGCTATCATACACTGATCATGTGCCTCTGGAGGCAGTGAACATAGAGCTGAGTAGGCAGGAATCAAACAGTCAGCAGGCTATAATCATGGAACTCACCTCTGAGAAATCATGCTGCTCAGCTGGCAATAATCAAGCAGCTGAGCAGGCAGGAATTACACAGCACAGCTGGCAATTGTCAAGCAGATGACAGGCAGGAATCGTGCAGCTCAGCTGGCAATTGTCAAGCAGATGAGCAGACACTAATCACGCAGCTCAGCAGGCCCGGATCACGTGACTGAGCATGCACTGTTCACGTGGCTGATCATACACTGATCACGTGATTGATCATGCACTGATCACGTGGATATCATGCACTGATCACGTGGCTGATCATACACTGTTCACGTGTCTGACCATGCACTGATCACGTGGCTGATCATACACTGCTCACGTAACTGATCATGCACTGATCACGTGGCTATCATGCACTGAATACGTGGCTGAACATGCACTGTTCACGTGGCTGATCACACACCTGTCACGTGACATAACATGCACTGATCACGTGGCACTCATGCACTGATCACGTGGCTGATCATACTCTGCTCACGTAACTCATCATGCACACATCACGTTTCTATCATGCACTGCTCACGTGGCTCGTCATGGAATGATCACGTAGCTACCATATACTGGTCACGTGACTGATCATGCACAGATCACGTAAATGATCATGCACTGTTCACGTGACTGATCATGTACTGATCACGTGACTGATCATGCACCGATCACGTGGCTGATCATGCACTGATCACGTGGCTATCATGCACTGATCACGAGACTGATTATGCACTGATTACGTCTATATCATTCACTGATCACATGACTGCCTATGCACTGATCACCTGGATGATCATACACTAATCACGTGACTGATCATGCACTGGTCACGTGAATGATCATGCCCTGATTAAGTGGTATCATGCACTGATCACGTGGCTGTTCATGCAATGATCACGTAGCTACCATGTACTGGTCACGTGAATGATCATGCACTGATCACGTAATTGATCATGCACTGATCATGTGGCTGATCATGCACTGATCACGTGCCTGGTCATGCACTGATCACGTGGCTGATCATACGCTGATCACATGACTGATCATACACTGATCTAGTGTCTGATCATGCACTGATCACGTGGCTATCATGCACTGCTCACGTGGCTGATCATGCAATAATCACGCAGATACCATGTACTGGTCACATGACTGATCATGCACTGATTACGTGACTGATCATGCAGTGATCACGTGGCTATCGTGCACTACTCACGTGGCTGATCATGCAATGATCATGTAGCTACCATGTACAGGTCACGTGAATGATCATACACCCATCAGGTGACTGATCATGCACTGATCACGTGGCTATCATGCACTGATCACGAGACTGATTATGCACTGATTACGTCTATATCATGCACTGATCACATGACTGCCCATGCACTGATCACCTGGATGATCATACACTAATCACGTGACTGATCATGCACTGGTCACGTGAATGATCATGCCCTGATTAAGTGGTATTATGCACTGATCACGTGGCTGTTCATGCAATGATCACGTAGCTACCATGTACTGGTCACGTGAATGATCATGCACTGATCACGTAATTGATCATGCACTGATCATGTGGCTGATCATGCACTGATCACGTGCCTGGTCATGCACTGATCACGTGGCTGATCATACACTGATCACATGACTGATCATACACTGATCTCGTGTCTGATCATGCACTGATCACGTGGCTGATCGTACACTGATCACGTAACTGATCATGCACTGATCACGTGACTGATCATGCACTGATCACGTGGCTATCATGCACTGATCCCTTGGCTGGACATACACTGATCACGTGCCTGGTCATGCACTGATCACGTGGCTGATCATATGCTGATCACATGACTGATCATACACTGATCTAGTGTCTGATCATGCACTGATCACGTGGCTATCATGCACTGCTCACGTGGCTGATCATGCAATAATCACGCAGATACCATGTACTGGTCACATGACTGATCATGCACTGATTACGTGACTGATCATGCAGTGATCACGTGGCTATCGTGCACTACTCACGTGGCTGATCATGCAATGATCATGTAGCTACCATGTACAGGTCACGTGAATGATCATACACCCATCAGGTGACTGATCATGCACTGATCACGTGGCTATCATGCACTGATCACGAGACTGATTATGCACTGATTACGTCTATATCATGCACTGATCACATGACTGCCCATGCACTGATCACCTGGATGATCATACACTAATCACGTGACTGATCATGCACTGGTCACGTGAATGATCATGCCCTGATTAAGTGGTATTATGCACTGATCACGTGGCTGTTCATGCAATGATCACGTAGCTACCATGTACTGGTCACGTGAATGATCATGCACTGATCACGTAATTGATCATGCACTGATCATGTGGCTGATCATGCACTGATCACGTGCCTGGTCATGCACTGATCACGTGGCTGATCATACACTGATCACATGACTGATCATACACTGATCTCGTGTCTGATCATGCACTGATCACGTGGCTGATCGTACACTGATCACGTAACTGATCATGCACTGATCACGTGACTGATCATGCACTGATCACGTGGCTATCATGCACTGATCCCTTGGCTGGACATACACTGATCACGTGCCTGGTCATGCACTGATCACGTGGCTGATCATACGCTTATCACATGACTGATCATACACTGATCTAGTGTCTGATCATGCACTGATCACGTGGCTATCATGCACTGCTCACGTGGCTGATCATGCAATAATCACGCAGATACCATGTACTGGTCACATGACTGATCATGCACTGATTACGTGACTGATCATGCAGTGATCACGTGGCTATCGTGCACTACTCACGTGGCTGATCATGCAATGATCATGTAGCTACCATGTACAGGTCACGTGAATGATCATACACCCATCAGGTGACTGATCATGCACTGATCACGTGGCTATCATGCACTGATCACGAGACTGATTATGCACTGATTACGTCTATATCATGCACTGATCACATGACTGCCCATGCACTGATCACCTGGATGATCATACACTAATCACGTGACTGATCATGCACTGGTCACGTGAATGACCATGCCCTGATTAAGTGGTATCATGCACTGATCACGTGGCTGTTCATGCAATGATCACGTAGCTACCATGTACTGGTCACGTGAATGATCATGCACTGATCACGTAATTGATCATGCACTGATCATGTGGCTGATCATGCACTGATCACGTGCCTGGTCATGCACTGATCACGTGGCTGATCATACACTGATCACATGACTGATCATACACTGATCTCGTGTCTGATCATGCACTGATCACGTGGCTGATCGTACACTGATCATGTAACTGATCATGCACTGATCACGTGACTGATCATGCACTGATCACGTGGCTATCATGCACTGATCCCTTGGCTGGACATACACTGATCACGTGACTGGTCATGCACTGAATACGTGGCTGATCATACGCTGATCACATGACTGATCATACACTGATCTAGTGTCTGATCATGCACTGATCACGTGGCTATCATGCACTGCTCACGTGGCTGATCATGCAATAATCACGCAGATACCATGTACTGGTCACATGACTGATCATGCACTGATTACGTGACTGATCATGCAGTGATCACGTGGCTATCGTGCACTACTCACGTGGCTGATCATGCAATGATCATGTAGCTACCATGTACAGGTCACGTGAATGATCATACACCCATCAGGTGACTGATCATGCACTGATCACGTGGCTATCATGCACTGATCACGAGACTGATTATGCACTGATTACGTCTATATCATGCACTGATCACATGACTGCCCATGCCATGATCACCTGGATGATCATACACTAATCACGTGACTGATCATGCACTGGTCACGTGAATGATCATGCCCTGATTAAGTGGTATCATGCACTGATCACGTGGCTGTTCATGCAATGATCACGTAGCTACCATGTACTGGTCACGTGAGTGATCATGCACTGATCACGTGGCTGATCATGCAATGATCACCTAGCTACCATGTAATGGTCCCGTGAGTGATCATGCACTGATCACGTGGCTGATCATGCACTGAACACGTGACTGATCATGCACTGATCACGTGACTGATCATGCACTGATCACGTGGCTATCACACACTGATCACGTGACTGATCATCCACTGATCAGTTGGCTATCATGCACTGATTACTTGGCTGATCATACACTGATCACGTGACTGATAATGCACTGATCATCTGGCTATAATGCCCTCATAAACTGACTATCGTGCACTGATCACATGGTTGATCATACACTGATCACGAGACTGATCATGCACTGATCACGTCTATACCATGCACTGATCACATGACTGCCCATGCACTGATCACCCAGATGATCATACACTGATCATGTGACAGATCATGCACTGATCACGTGGCCATCATGCACTGCTCACGCGGCTGTTCATGCAATGATCACGTAGCTACCATGTACTGGTCACGTGAGTGATCATGCACTGATCACGTGACTGATCATGCACTGATCTCATGGCAATCATGCACGGCTCATGTGGCTGATCATGCAATGATCACCTAGCTACCATATACTGGTCAAGTGACTGATCATGCACTGATCACGTAATTCATCATGCAGTGATCACGTGGCTGATCATGCACTGATCACGTGGCTATCATGCACTTATCACATGGCTGGTCATTACACTTATCATATAGCTACCATGTACAGGTCACGTGAATGAACATACACCCATCAGGTGACTGATCATGCAATGATCACGTGGCTATCATGCACTGACCACGAGACTGAAAATGCACTGATCACGTCTAATCATGCACTGATCACATGACTGCCCATGCACTGATCAGGTGGATGATCATACACTAATCATGTGACAGATCATGCACTGATCACGTGGCTGATCATGCACTGATACCGTGACTGAGCATGGACTGATCACATGACTATCATGTAGTGATCACGTGACTTAATGGCGCTGATCATGTGACTGATCATGCGCTGATCATGTTTGCTATCATACACTGATCATGTGCCTCTGGAGGCAATAAACAAAGAGCTGGTAGGCACGAATCAAACAGTCAGCAGGCAATAATCATGGAACTCAGCTGTGAGGAATCATGCTGCTCAGCTGGCAATAATCAAGCAGCTGAGCAGGCAGGAATTACGCAGCACAGCTGCAATTGTCAAGCAGATGACAGCAGGAATCGTGCAGCTCAGCTGGCAATTGTCAAGCAGATGAGCAGACAGTAATCACGCAGCTCAGCAGGCCCTGATCACGTGACTGAGCATGCACTGTTCACGTGGCTGATCATACACTTATCACGTGATTTATCATGCACTGATCACTTGGATATCATGCACTGATCACGTGGCTGATCATACTCTGTTCACGTGTCTGAAACATGCATGTTATCACATATCTCTCTCT
>NW_020192205.1:0-30462 GCF_002263795.3 Bos taurus | reverse complement strand
AATGATCACGTAGCTACCATGTACTGGTCCGTGACTGATCATGCACTGAACACGTGAATAATCATGCACTGATCACGTGACTGATCATGCACTGATCATGTGGCTATCATGCACTGCTAACTTGGCTGATCATGCAATGATCACGCAGCTACCATGTACTGGTCACGTGACTGATCATGCACTGATGACGTAATTGATCATTCACTGATCATGTGGCTGATCATGCACTGATCACGTGACTGATCATGCACTGATCACGTGACTGATCATGCACTGATCACGTGGCTATCATGCACTGATCACTTGGCTGGTCATACACTGATCACGCAGCTACCATGTACTGGTCACGTGACTGATCATGCACTGATGACGTAACTGATCATGCACTGATCATGTGGCTGATCATGCACTGATCACGTGACTGATCATGCACTGATCACGTGACTGATCATGCACTGATCACGTGACTGAGCATGCACTGTTCACGTGGCTGATCATACACTGATCACGTGATTGATCCTGCACTTATCACTTGGATATCATGCACTGATCACGTGGCTGATCATACACTGTTCACGTGACTGATCATGCACTGATCACGTGACTGAGCATGCACTGTTCACGTGGCTGATCATGCACTGATCACGTGATTGATCATGCACTGATCACTTGGATATCATGCACTGATCACGTGGCTGATCATACACTGTTCACGTGTCTGACCATGCACTGATCACATGGCTGATCATACACTGCTCACGTAACTGATCATGCACTTATCACGTAATTGATCATGCACTGTTCACGTGGCTGATCATGCAATGATCTGTAGCTACCATGTAATCTGGTCCCGTGAGTGACCATGCACTGATCACGTTATTGATCATGCACTGATCACGTGGCTGATCATGCACTGAACACGTTACTGACCATGCACTGATCACGTGACTGATCATGCACTGATCACGTGGCTATCATGCACTGCTCACGTGGCTGATCATGCAATGATCACGCAGCTACCATGTACTGGTCACATGACTGATCATGCACTGATCACGTAATTGATCATGCACTGATCACCTGGCTTATCATGCATTCATCATGTGACTGATCATGTGCTGATCATGTTTGGTGTCACACACTGATCATTGCATCTGCAGGCAATGAACAAAGAGCTGAGTAGGCAGGAATCAGTCAGCAGGCTATAATCATGAAACTCAGCTTTGAGAAATCATGCTGCTCAGCTGGCAATAATCAAGTAGATGAGCAGGCAGAAATATGCAGCACAGGTGGCAATTGGTCAAGGAGAGGACAGGCAGGAATCGTACAGCTCAGCTGGCAATTGTCAAGCAGATGAGCAGACAGTAATCACGCAGCTCAGCAGGCCTTATCACGTGACTGAGCATGCACTGTTCACGTGGCTGATCACACACCTATCACGTGAATGATCATGCACTGATCACGTGGCTCTCATGCACTGATCACGTGATTGCCCATGCACTGATCACGTAATTGTATGCACTGCTCCACGTGGCTATCATGCACTGATGACGTGGCTGATCATGCACTGATCACGTAGCTATCTTGCACTGATCACTTGGCTGATCATACACTCATCACGGGACTGATGGTGCACTTATCACGGCGCTATCATGCATTGTCTACATGACTCCACATGCACTGATCTCGTGGATGATCATGCACTGATCACGTGACTGATCATGCACTGATCACGTGACTGATCATGCACTGATCACGTGGCTGATCATGCACTGATCACATAATTGATCATGCACTGATCATTTGGCTGATCATGCACTGATCACATGGCTGATCATACACTGATCACGTTGACTGATCATGCACTGATCACGTGACTGATCATCCACTGATCAGTTGGCTATCATGCACTGATTACTTGGCTGATCATACACTGATCACGTGACTGATAATGCACTGATCATCTGGCTATCCAGGCCTCCAGTTACGCTGGCTATCGTGCACTGATCACGTGGTTGATCATACACTTGATCACGTAGACGATCATGGCACGGATCACGTCTTATATGCACTGATCACATGACTGGGCCCATGGACTGGATCACCCTGAGGGAAGGGGGAATGATCCATACCTGATCATGTGACAGATCATGGCACTGATCACGTGGGCTATCATGGCACTGCTCACGCGGCTGTTCATGGCAAATGTTCAACGTAGGCCTACCATGTACTGGTCACGTGAGTGCATCATGCCTGATCACGTAATTGATCATGCACTGATCATGTGGCTGATCATGCACTGATCACGTGGCTGATCATACACTGATCACGTAACTGATCATGCACTGATCACAGTGCCTGGTCATGCACTGATCGCGTGGCTATCATGCACTGATCACTTGGCTGGACATACACTGATCACGTGCCTGGTCATGCACTGATCACGTGCCTGATCGTGCACTGATCACGGCGCTATCATGCATTGACTACATGACTCCACATGCACTGATCACGTGTATGATCATGCACTGATCACGTGACTGACCATGCACTGATCACGTGACTGATCATGCACTGATCACATGGATGATCATGCACTGATCACGTGGCTATCATTGCACTGCTCACGTGGCAGATCTGGCAATGATCACGTAGCTACCATGTACTGGTCACGTGACTGATCATGCACTGATCACGAAATTGATCATGCACTGATCATGTGGCTGATCATGCACTGATCACGTGTCTGATCATACACTGATCACGTGACTGATCATGCACTGATCACGTGACTGATCATGCACTGAATCACGTGGCTATCATGCACTGATCACTTGGCTGGACATACACTGATCACGTGCCTGGTCATGCACTGATCACGTGCCTGATCATGCACTGATCACGTGACTGATCATGCACTGATCTCGTGTCTGATCATGCACTGATCACGTGGCTATCATGCACTCCTCACGTGGCTGATCATGCTATGATCACGCAGCTACCATGTACTGGTCACATGAACTGATCATGCACTGATCACGTGACTGATCATGCTGTGATCACGTGGCTATCGTGCACTACTCACGTGGCTGATCATGCAATGATCATGTAGCTACCATATACAGGTCACGTGAATGATCATACACCCATCAGGTGACTGATCATGCACTGATCACGTGGCTATCATGCACTGATCACGAGACTGATCATACACTGATCACGTCTATATCATGCACTGATCACATAAATGCCCATGCACTGATCACGTGGATGATCATACACTAATCATGTGACAGATCATGCACTGATCACGTGGCTGATCATGCACTGATACCGTGACTGAGCATGGACTGATCACATGACTATCATGTAGTGATCACGTGACTTAATGGCGCTGATCATGTGACTGATCATGCACTGATCATGTTTGCTATCATGCACTGATCATGTGCCTCTGGAGGCAATAAGCAAAGAGCTGAGTAGGCACGAATCATACAGTCAGCAGGCAATAATCATGGAACTCAGCTGTGAGGAATCATGCTTCTCAGCCGGCAATAATCAAGCAGCTGAGCAGGCAGGAATTACACAGCACAGCTGGCAATTGTCAAGCAGATGACAGGCAGGAATCGTGCAGCTCAGCTGGCAATTGTCAAGCAGATGAGCAGACAGTAATCACGCAGCTCAGCAGGCCTGATCACGTGACTGAGAATGCACTGTTCACGTGGCTGATCATACACTGATCACGTGATTGATCATGCACTGATCACTTGGATATCATGCATTGATCACGTGGCTGATCATACACTGTTCACGTGTCTGACCATGCACTGGTCACGTGGCTGATCATACACTGCTCACGTAACTGATCATGCACTGATCACGTGGCTATCATGCACTGAATACGTGGCTGAACATGCACTGTTCACGTGACTGCTCATGTACTGATCATGTGATTGATAATGCACTGATCACGTGGCTATCATGCTCTGCTCACATGTCTGATCATGCAACGATCACACAGCAACCATGTACTGGTCTCGTGACTGATCATGCACTGATCACGTAAATGATCCTGCACTGATCACGTGGCTCATCACGCACTGATCCGTTGGCTGATCAGACACGTATCACGTGACTGATCATGTACAGATCACGTGACTAATCATGAAGTGATCACGTGGCTATCCTGCACTGATCACGTGGATATCATGCACTGATCACGTGGCTGATCACACAGGTATCACGTGACTGATCATGCACTGATCACGTGGCTATCATGCACAGATCACGTGGCTGATCATGCAATGATCACGTAGCTACCATGTACTTGTCACGTGACTGATCATGCACTGATCACGTGGCTGATCATGCACTGCTCACGTGGCTGATCACACACGTATCACGTGACTGATCAGGCACTGATCACGTGGCTATCATGCACAGATCACGTGACTGATCATGTAATGATCACGTAGCTACCATGTACTGCTCACGTGACTGATCATGCACTGATCACGTGACTGATCATGAACTGATCACGTGGCTGATCATGCACTGATCACGTGGCTGATCATGCACTGATCACGTGACTGATCATGCACTGATCACGTGACTGATCATGCACTGATCACGTGTCTATCATGCACTAATCACGTGGCTATCATTCACTGATCACTTGGATATCATGCACTGATCACGTGGCTGATCACACACGTATCACATGACTGATCATGCACTGATCACGTGCCTGGTCATGCACTGATCATGTGGCTATCATGCACTGATCACTTGGCTGGACATACACTGATCACGTGCCTGGTCATGCACTGATCACGTGCTGATCGTGCACTGATCATGGCGCTATCATGCATTGACTACATGACTCCACATGCACTGGTCACGTGTATGATCATGCACTGATCACGTGACTGACCATGCACTGATCACGTGACTGATCATGCACTGATCACATGGCTGATCATGCATTGATCACGTGGCTATCATGCACTGCTCACGTGGCTGATCTGGCAATGATCACGTAGCTACCATGTACTGGTCACGTGACTGATCATGCACTGATCACGAAATTGATCATGCACTGATCATGTGGCTGATCATGCACTGATCACGTGACTGATCATACACTGATCACGTGACTGATCATGCACTGATCACGTGCCTGATCATGCACTGATCACGTGGCTATCATGCACTGATCACTTGGCTGGACATACACTGATCACGTGCCTGGTCATGCACTGATCACGTGCCTGATCATGCACTGATCACCTGACTGATCATGCACTGATCTCGTGTCTGATCATGCACTGATCACGTGGCTATCATGCACTCCTCACGTGGCTGATCATGCTATGATCACGCAGCTACCATGTACTGGTCACATGACTGATCATGCACTGATCACGTGACTGATCATGCAGTGATCACGTGGCTATCGTGCACTATTCACGTGGCTGATCATGTAATGATCATGTAGCTACCATATACAGGTCACGTGAATGATCATACACCCATCAGGTGACTGATCATGCACTGATCACGTGGCTATCATGCACTGATCACGAGACTGATCATACATTGATCACGTCTATATCATGCACTGATCACATGAATTCCCATGCACTGATCACGTGGATGATCATACACTAATCATGTGACAGATCATGCACTGATCACGTGGCTGATCATGCACTGATACCGTGACTCAGCATGGACTGATCACATGACTATCATGTAGTGATCACGTGACTTAATGGCGCTGATCATGTGACTGATCATGCACTGATCATGTTTGCTATCATACACTGATCATGTGCCTCTGGAGGCAATAAGCAAAGAGCTGAGTAGGCACGAATCATACAGTCAGCAGGCAATAATCATGGAACTCAGCTGTGAGGAATCATGCTGCTCAGCTGGCAATAATCAAGCAGCTGAGCAGGCAGGAATTACACAGCACAGCTGGCAATTGTCAAGCAGATGACAGGCAGGAATCGTGCAGCTCAGCTGGCAATTGTCAAGCAGATGAGCAGATAGTAATCACGCAGCTCAGCAGGCCCTGATCACGTGACTGAGAATGCACTGTTCACGTGGCTGATCATACACTGATCACGTGATTGATCATGCACTGATCACTTGGATATCATGCATTGATCACGTGGCTGATCATACACTGTTCACGTGTCTGACCATGCACTGGTCACGTGGCTGATAATACACTGCTCACGTAACTGATCATGCACTGATCACGTGGCTATCATGCACTGAATACGTGGCTGAACTGCACTGGTCACATGACTTCTCATGTACTGATCATGTGATTGATAATGCACTGATCACGTGGCTATCATGCTCTGCTCACGTGTCTGATCATGCAACGATCACGTAGCAACCATGTACTGGTCTCGTGACTGATCATGCACTGATCACGTAATTGATCCTGCACTGATAACGTGGCTCATCACGCACTGATCCCGTGGCTGATCAGACACGTATCACGTGACTGATCATGTACAGATCACGTGACTAATCATGAAGTGATCACGTGGCTATCCTGCACTGATCACGTGCATATCATGCACTGATCACGTGGCTGATCATGCAATGATCACGTAGCTACCATGTACTGCTCACGTGACTGATCATGCACTGATCACGTGACTGATCATGGACTGATCACGTGGCTGATCATGCACTGATCACGTGGCTGATCATGCACTGATCATGTGACTGATCATGCACTGATCACGTGACTGATCATGCACTGATCACGTGTCTATCATGCACTAATCACGGGGCTATCATTCACTGATCACGTGGATATCATGCACTGATCACGTGGCTGATCACACACGTATCACATGACTGATCATGCACTGATCACGTGGCTATCATGCACTGATCACGTGGCTGATCATGCAATGATCACGTAGCTACCATGTACTGGTCCCGTGACTGATCATGCACTGAACACGTGAATAATCATGCACTGATCACGTGACTGATCATGCACTGATCATGTGGCTATCATGCACTGCTACCTTGGCTGATCATGCAATGATCACGCAGCTACCATGTACTGGTCACGTGACTGATCATGCACTGATGACGTAATTGATCATTCACTGATCATGTGGCTGATCATGCACTGATCACGTGACTGATCATGCACTGATCACGTGACTGATCATGCACTGATCACGTGGCTATCATGCACTGATCACTTGGCTGGTCATACACTGATCACGCAGCTACCATGTACTGGTCACGTGACTGATCATGCACTGATGACGTAATTGATCATGCACTGATCATGTGGCTGATCATGCACTGATCACGTGACTGATCATGCACTGATCACGTGACTGAGCATGCACTGTTCACGTGGCTGATCATACACTGATCACGTGATTGATCCTGCACTTATCACTTGGATATCATGCACTGATCACGTGGCTGATCATACACTGTTCACGTGACTGATCATGCACTGATCACGTGACTGAGCATGCACTGTTCACGTGGCTGATCATACACTGATCACGTGATTGATCATGCACTGATCACTTGGATATCATGCACTGATCACGTGGCTGATCATACACTGTTCATGTGTCTGACCATGCACTGATCACATGGCTGATTATACACTGCTCACGTAACTGATCATGCACTGATCACGTGGCTGATCATGCAATGATCACGTAGCTACCATTTACTGTTCACGTGACTGATCATGCACTGATCACGTGACTGATCATGCAATGATCACGTGGCTGATCATGCACTGATCACGTGGCTATCATGCACTGTTCACGTGGCTGATCATGGAATGATCACGCAGCTACCATGTACTGGTCACATGACTGATCATGCACTGATCACATAATTGATCATGCACTGATCACCTGGCTTATCATGCATTGATTATGTGATTCATCATATGCTGATCATGTTTGCTGTCATACACTGATCATGTGCCTCTGGAGGCAGTGAACAAAGAGCTGAGTAGGCAGGAATCAGTAGGCAATAATCATGGAACTCAGCTCTGAGAAATCATGCTGCTCAGCTGGCAATAATCAAGTAGATGAGCAGGCAGGAATTATGCAGCACAGGTGGCAATTGCCAAGCAGATGACAGGCAGGAATCGTGCAGCTCAGCTGGCAATTGTCAAGCAGATGAGCAGACAGTAATCACGCGGCTCAGCAGGCCTGATCACGTGACTGAGCATGCACTGTTCACGTGGCTAATCATACACTGATCACTTGGATATCATGCACTGATCACGTGGCTGATCATACACTGTTCACGTGTCTAACCATGCACTGATCTCGTGGCTGATCATACAATGCTCATGTAACTGATCATGCACTGATCACGTGGCTATCATGCACTGAATACTTGGCTGAACATGCACTGTTCACGTGGCTGATCACACACCTGTCACGTGACATATCATGCACTGATCACGTGGCACTCATGCACTGATCACGTGGCTGATCATACTCTGCTCACGTAACTCATCATGCACACATCACGTTTCTATCATGCACTGCTCACGTGGCTCGCATGGAATGATCACGTAGCTACCATGTACTGGTCACATGACTGATCATGCACAGATAACGTAAATGATCATGCACTGTTCACGTGACTGATCATGTACTTATCACGTGACTGATCATGTACAGATCACGTGAATAATCATTAAGTGATCACGTGGCTATACTGCACTGATCACGTGGATATCATGCACTGAGCACGTGGCTGATCACACACGTATCACGAGACTGATCATGCACTGATCACGTGACTGATCATGTACAGATCACGTGAATAATCATTAAGTGATCACGTGGCTATACTGCACTGATCACGTGGATATCATGCACTGAGCACGTGGCTGATCACACACGTATCACGTGACTGATCATGCACTGATCACGTGGCTATCATGCACTGATCACGTGATTGATCATGCACTGATCATGTGGCTATCATGCACTGCTAACTTGGCTGATCATGCAATGATCACGCAGCTACCATGTACTGGTCACGTGACTGATCATGCACTGATGACGTAATTGTTCATGCACTGATCCCGTGGCTGATCATGCACTGATCACGTGACTGATCATGCACTGATCACGTGACTGATCATGCACTGATCACTTGGCTATCATGCACTGATCACTTGGCTGGTCATACACTGATCACGCAGCTACCATGTACTGGTCACGTGACTGATCATGCACTGATGACGTAACTGATCATGCACTGATCATGTGGCTGATCATGCACTGATCACGTGACTGATCATGCACTGATCACGTGACTGATCATGCACTGATCACGTGACTGAGCATGCACTGTTCACGTGGCTGATCATACACTGATCACGTGATTGATCCTGCACTTATCACTTGGATATCATGCACTGATCACGTGGCTGATCATACACTGTTCACGTGACTGATCATGCACTGATCACGTGACTGAGCATGCACTGTTCACGTGGCTGATCATACACTGATCACGTGATTGATCATGCACTGATCACTTGGATATCATGCACTGCTCACGTGGCTGATCATACACTGTTCACGTGTCTGACCATGCACTGATCACATGGCTGATCATACACTGCTCACGTAACTGATCATGCTCTTATCACGTAATTGATCATGCACTGATCACGTGGCTGATCATGCAATGATCTGTAGCTACCATGTACTGGTCCCGTGAGTGACCATGCACTGATCACGTAATTGATCATGCACTGATCACGTGGCTGATCATGCACTGAACACGTTACTGACCATGCACTGATCACGTGACTGATCATGCACTGATCACGTGGCTATCATGCACTGCTCACGTGGCTGATCATGCAATGATCACGCAGCTACCATGTACTGGTCACATGACTGATCATGCACTGATCACGTAATTGATCATGCACTGATCACCTGGCTTATCATGCATTCATCATGTGACTGATCATGTGCTGATCATGTTTGGTGTCACACACTGATCATGTGCATCTGCAGGCAATGAACAAAGAGCTGAGTAGGCAGGAATCAGTCAGCAGGCTATAATCATGAAACTCAGCTTTGAGAAATCATGCTGCTCAGCTGGCAATAATCAAGTAGATGAGCAGGCAGAAATTATGCAGCACAGGTGGCAATTGTCAAGGAGAGGACAGGCAGGAATCGTACAGCTCAGCTGGCAATTGTCAAGCAGATGAGCAGACAGTAATCACGCAGCTCAGCAGGCCCTGAACACGTGACTGAGCATGCACTGTTCACGTCGCTGATCACACACCTATCACGTGAATGATCATGCACTGATCACGTGGCTCTCATGCACTGATCACGTGATTGCCCATGCACTGATCACGTAATTGTATGCACTGCTCACGTGGCTATCATGCACTGATGACGTGGCTGATCATGCACTGATCACGTAGCTATCTTGCACTGATCACTTGGCTGATCATACACTCATCACGGGGACTGATGGTGCACTTATCACGGCGCTTTCATGCATTGTCTACATGACTCCACATGCACTGATCTCGTGGATGATCATGCACTGATCACGTGACTGATCATGCACTGATCACGTGACTGATCATGCACTGATCACGTGGCTGATCATGCACTGATCACATAATTGATCATGCACTGATCATTTGGCTGATCATGCACTGATCACATGGCTGATCATACACTGATCAGGTGACTGATCATGCACTGATCACGTGACTGATCATCCACTGATCAGTTGGCTATCATGCACTGATTACTTGGCTGATCATACACTGATCACGTGACTGATAATGCACTGATCATCTGGCTATCAGGCACTCATTACCTGGCTATCGTGCACTGATCACGTGGTTGATCATACACTGATCACGAGACTGATCATGCACTGATCACGTCTATATCATGCACTGATCACATGACTGCCCATGCACTGATCACCCGGATGAACATACACTGATCATGTGACAGATCATGCACTGATCACGTGGCTATCATGCACTGCTCACGCGGCTGTTCATGCAATGTTCACATAGCTACCATGTACTGGTCACGTGAGTGATCATGCACTGATCACGTAATTGATCATGCACTGATCATGTGGCTGATCATGCACTGATCACGTGGCTGATCCTACACTGATCACGTAACTGATCATGCACTGATCACGTGCCTGGTCATGCACTGATCACGTGGCTATCATGCACTGATCACTTGGCTGGACATACACTGATCACGTGCCTGGTCATGCACTGATCACGTGCCTGATCGTGCACTGATCATGGCGCTATCATGCATTGACTACATGACTCCACATGCACTGATCACGTGTATGATCATGCACTGATCACGTGACTGACCATGCACTGATCACGTGACTGATCATGCACTGATCACATGGCTGATCATGCACTGATCACGTGGCTATCATGCACTGCTCACGTGGCTGATCTGGCAATGATCACGTAGCTACCATGTACTGGTCACGTGACTGATCATGCACTGATCACGAAATTGATCATGCACTGATCATGTGGCTGATCATGCACTGATCACGTGGCTGATCATACACTGATCACGTGACTGATCATGCACTGATCACGTGACTGATCATGCACTGATCACGTGGCTATCATGCACTGATCACTTGGCTGGACATACACTGATCACGTGCCTGGTCATGCACTGATCACGTGCCTGATCATGCACTGATCACGTGACTGATCATGCACTGATCTCGTGTCTGATCATGCACTGATCACGTGGCTATCATGGCACTCCTCACGTGGCTGATCATGCTATGATCACGCAGCTACCATGTACTGGTCACATGACTGATCATGCACTGATCACGTGACTGATCATGCAGTGATCACGTGGCTATCATGCACTGATCACTTGGCTGGACATACACTGATCACGTGCCTGGTCATGCACTGATCACGTGCCTGATCATGCACTGATCACGTGACTGATCATGCACTGATCTCGTGTCTGATCATGCACTGATCACGTGGCTATCATGCACTCCTCACGTGGCTGATCATGCAATGATCATGTAGCTACCATATACAGGTCACGTGAATGATCATACACCCATCAGGTGACTGATCATGCACTGATCACGTGGATATCATGCACTGATCACGAGACTGATCATACACTGATCACGTCTATATCATGCACTGATCACATGAATGCCCATGCACTGATCACGTGGATGATCATACACTAATCATGTGACAGATCATGCACTGATCACGTGGCTGATCATGCACTGATACCGTGACTGAGCATGGACTGATCACATGACTATCATGTAGTGATCACGTGACTTAATGGCGCTGATCATGTGACTGATCATGCACTGATCATGTTTGCTATCATACACTGATCATGTGCCTCTGGAGGCAATAAGCAAAGAGCTGAGTAGGCACGAATCATACAGTCAGCAGGCAATAATCATGGAACTCAGCTGTGAGGAATCATGCTGCTCAGCCGGCAGTAATCAAGCAGCTGAGCAGGCAGGAATTACACAGCACAGCTGGCAATTGTCAAGCAGATGACAGGCAGGAATCGTGCAGCTCAGCTGGCAATTGTCAAGCAGATGAGCAGACAGTAATCACGCAGCTCAGCAGGCCCTGATCACGTGACTGAGAATGCACTGTTCACGTGGCTGATCATACACTGATCACGTGATTGATCATGCACTGATCACTTGGATATCATGCATTGATCACGTGGCTGATCATACACTGTTCACGTGTCTGACCATGCACTGGTCACGTGGCTGATAATACACTGCTCACGTAACTGATCATGCACTGATCACGTGGCTATCATGCACTGAATACGTGGCTGAACATGCACTGTTCACGTGACTGCTCATGTACTGATCATGTGATTGATAATGCACTGATCACGTGGCTATCATGCTCTGCTCACATGTCTGATCATGCAACGATCACGTAGCAACCATGTACTGGTCTCGTGACTGATCATGCACTGATCACGTAAATGATCCTGCACTGATCACGTGGCTCATCACGCACTGATCCGGTGGCTGATCAGACACGTATCACGTGACTGATCATGTACAGATCACGTGACTAATCATGAAGTGATCACGTGGCTATCCTGCACTGATCACGTGGATATCATGCACTGATCACGTGGCTGATCACACAGGTATCACGTGACTGATCATGCACTGATCACGTGGCTATCATGCACAGATCACGTGGCTGATCATGCAATGATCACGTAGCTACCATGTACTTGTCACGTGACTGATCATGCACTGATCACGTGGCTCATCATGCACTGATATCATGCACTGCTCACGTGGCTGATCACACACGTATCATGTGACTGATCAGGCACTGATCACGTGGCTATCATGCACAGATCACGTGACTGATCATGCAATGATCACGTAGCTACCATGTACTGCTCACGTGACTGATCATGCACTGATCACGTGACTGATCATGAACTGATCACGTGGCTGATCATGCACTGATCACGTGGCTGATCATGCACTGATCACGTGACTGATCATGCACTGATCACGTGACTGATCATGCACTGATCACGTGTCTATCATGCACTAATCACGTGGCTATCATGCACTGATCACTTGGCTGGACATACACTGATCACGTGCCTGGTCATGCACTGATCACGTGCCTGATCATGCACTGATCACGTGACTGATCATGCACTGATCTCGTGTCTGATCATGCACTGATCACGTGGCTATCATGCACTCCTCACGTGGCTGATCATGCTATGATCACGCAGCTACCATGTACTGGTCACATGACTGATCATGCACTGATCACGTGACTGATCATGCAGTGATCACGTGGCTATCATGCACTGATCACTTGGCTGGACATACACTGATCACGTGCCTGGTCATGCACTGATCACGTGCCTGATCATGCACTGATCACGTGACTGATCATGCACTGATCTCGTGTCTGATCATGCACTGATCACGTGGCTATCATGCACTCCTCACGTGGCTGATCATGCAATGATCATGTAGCTACCATATACAGGTCACGTGAATGATCATACACCCATCAGGTGACTGATCATGCACTGATCACGTGGATATCATGCACTGATCACGAGACTGATCATACACTGATCACGTCTATATCATGCACTGATCACATGAATGCCCATGCACTGATCACGTGGATGATCATACACTAATCATGTGACAGATCATGCACTGATCACGTGGCTGATCATGCACTGATACCGTGACTGAGCATGGACTGATCACATGACTATCATGTAGTGATCACGTGACTTAATGGCGCTGATCATGTGACTGATCATGCACTGATCATGTTTGCTATCATACACTGATCATGTGCCTCTGGAGGCAATAAGCAAAGAGCTGAGTAGGCACGAATCATACAGTCAGCAGGCAATAATCATGGAACTCAGCTGTGAGGAATCATGCTGCTCAGCCGGCAGTAATCAAGCAGCTGAGCAGGCAGGAATTACACAGCACAGCTGGCAATTGTCAAGCAGATGACAGGCAGGAATCGTGCAGCTCAGCTGGCAATTGTCAAGCAGATGAGCAGACAGTAATCACGCAGCTCAGCAGGCCCTGATCACGTGACTGAGAATGCACTGTTCACGTGGCTGATCATACACTGATCACGTGATTGATCATGCACTGATCACTTGGATATCATGCATTGATCACGTGGCTGATCATACACTGTTCACGTGTCTGACCATGCACTGGTCACGTGGCTGATAATACACTGCTCACGTAACTGATCATGCACTGATCACGTGGCTATCATGCACTGAATACGTGGCTGAACATGCACTGTTCACGTGACTGCTCATGTACTGATCATGTGATTGATAATGCACTGATCACGTGGCTATCATGCTCTGCTCACATGTCTGATCATGCAACGATCACGTAGCAACCATGTACTGGTCTCGTGACTGATCATGCACTGATCACGTAAATGATCCTGCACTGATCACGTGGCTCATCACGCACTGATCCGGTGGCTGATCAGACACGTATCACGTGACTGATCATGTACAGATCACGTGACTAATCATGAAGTGATCACGTGGCTATCCTGCACTGATCACGTGGATATCATGCACTGATCACGTGGCTGATCACACAGGTATCACGTGACTGATCATGCACTGATCACGTGGCTATCATGCACAGATCACGTGGCTGATCATGCAATGATCACGTAGCTACCATGTACTTGTCACGTGACTGATCATGCACTGATCACGTGGCTCATCATGCACTGATATCATGCACTGCTCACGTGGCTGATCACACACGTATCACGTGACTGATCAGGCACTGATCACGTGGCTATCATGCACAGATCACGTGACTGATCATGCAATGATCACGTAGCTACCATGTACTGCTCACGTGACTGATCATGCACTGATCACGTGACTGATCATGAACTGATCACGTGGCTGATCATGCACTGATCACGTGGCTGATCATGCACTGATCACGTGACTGATCATGCACTGATCACGTGATTGATCATGCACTGATCACGTGTCTATCATGCACTAATCACGTGGCTATCATTCACTGATCACTTGGATATCATGCACTGATCACGTGGCTGATCACACACGTATCACATGACTGATCATGCACTGATCACGTGCCTGGTCATGCACTGATCATGTGGCTATCATGCACTGATCACTTGGCTGGACATACACTGATCACGTGCCTGGTCATGCACTGATCACGTGGCTGATCATGCACTGATCACGTGACTGATCATGCACAGATTACATGACTGATCATGCACTGAACACGTGATTGATCATGCACAATCACGTGGCTATCATGCACTACTCACGTGGCTGATCATGCAATGATCATGTAGCTACCATGTACCGGTCAGGTGACTCATCATACACCCATTAGGTGATGGATCATGCACTGATCACGTCGCTGATCATACACTGATCACCTGCCTGGTCATGCCCAGATCACGTGACAAATCATGAACTGCTCACATAGCTATCATGAAATGATCACCTGGCTGATCATGCACTGATCACGTGGCTGATCATGCACTGATACCGTGACTGATCATGCACTGATCACGTGGCTATCATGCACTAATCACGTGGCTATCATTCACTGATCACTTGGATATCATGCACTGATCACGTGGCTGATCATGCACTGATCACATGACTGATCATGCACTGATCACCTGGCTTATCATGCATTCATCATGTGACTGATCATGTGCTGATCATGTTTGGTGTCACACACTGATCATGTGCATCTGGAGGCAATGAACAAAGAGGTGAGTAGGCAGGAATCAGTCAGCAGGCTATAATCATGGAACTCAGCTTTGAGAAATCATGCTGCTCAGCTGGCAATAATCAAGTAGATGAGCAGGCAGAAATTATGCAGCACAGGTGGCAATTGTCAAGGAGATGAAAGGCAGGAATCGTACAGCTCAGCTGGCAATTGTCAAGCAGATGAGCAGACAGTAATCACGCAGCTCAGCAGGCCCTTATCACGTGACTGAGCATGCACTGTTCACGTGGCTGATCACACACCTATCACGTGACTGATCATGCACTGATCCTGTGACTGATCATGCACTGATCACGTGGCTGATCATGCACTGATCACGTGACTGATCATGCACTGATCTCGTGTCTGATCATGCACTGATCACGTGGCTATCATGCACTGCTCACGTGGCTGATCATGCAATGATCATGTAGCTACCATGTACTGGTCACGTGAGTGATCATGCACTAATCACGTAATTGATCATGCACTGATCATGTGGCTGATCATGCACTGATCACGTCTATATCATGCACTGATCACATGACTGCCCATGCACTGATCACCCGGATGATCATACACTGATCATGTGACAGATCATGCACTGATCACGTGGCTATCATGCACTGCTCACGCGGCTGTTCATGCAATGATCACGTAGCTACCATGTACTGGTCACGTGAGTGATCATACACTGATCACGTAATTGATCATGCACTGATCATATGGCTGATCATGCACTGATCACGTGGCTGATCCTACACTGATCACGTAACTGATCATGCACTGATCACGTGCCTGGTCATGCACTGATCACGTGCCTGATCGTGCACTGATCAGGGCGCTAATCATGCATTGACTACATGACTCCAATGCACTGATCTCGTGGATGATCATGCACTGATCACGTGACTGATCATGCACTGATCACGTGACTGATCATGCACTGATCACGTGGCTATCATGCACTGATCACTTGGCTGGTCATACACTGATCACGCAGATACCATGGTACTGGTCACGTGACTGATCATGCCACTGATTGACGTAATTGATCATGCATTGATCATGTGGCTGAATCATGCATGATCACGTGATGATCATGCACTGATCACGTGACTGATGCAGTTGCACTGTTCATCTTGTGGCTGGATCATACCACTGATCACGTGATTGATGCCCTGCACTAAATCACTTGGATATCATGACTGACACGTGGGCTGATCATAACTGTCACAGTGAACTGATCAGCACGTGATCACGTGATTGATCATTCCACTGTTCACATGGATATCATGCACTGATCACCGTGGCTGAATCATATCACTGATCATGTATTGGATCATGCACTGGAATCACGTGTGGCTGATCATACACTGTTCATCATGTCTACCATGCATCTGATCACAAGGCTGATCATACACTGCTACGTATACTGAATCATGCACTTACACGTAATGTGATCATGCACTGATCACGTGGCTGATCATGCAATGATCACGTAGCTACCATTTACTGTTCAGTGACTGATCATTGCACTGATCACGTGACTGATTCATGCATGATCACGTGGCTGATCATGCACTGATCACGTGGCTATCATGCACTGTTCACGTGGGCTGATCATGGAATGATCACGCAGCTACCATGTACTGGTCACATGACTGATCATGCACTGATCACGTAACTGATCATGCACTGATCACCTGGCTTATCATGCATTGATTATGTGATTCATCATGTGCTGATCATGTTTGCTGTCATACACTGATCATGTGCCTCTGGAGGCAGTGAACAAAGAGCTGAGTAGGCAGGAATCAGTAGGCAATAATCATGGAACTCAGCTCTGAGAAATCATGCTGCTCAGCTTGGCAATAATCAAGTAGATGAGCAGGCAGGAATTATGCAGCACAGGTGGCAATTGTCAAGCAGATGAACAGGCAGGAATCGTGCAGCTCAGCTGGCAATTGTCAAGCAGATGAGCAGACAGTAATCACGCAGCTCAGCAGGCCTGATCACGTGACTGAGCATGCACTGTTCACGTGGCTAATCATACACTGATCACTTGGATATCATGCACTGATCACGTGGCTGATCATACACTGTTCACGTGTCTAAACCATGCACTGATCTCGTGGCTGATCATACAATGCTCATGTAACTGATCATGCACTGATCACGTGGCTATCATGCACTGAATACTTGGCTGAACATGCACTGTTCACTGTGGCTGATCACAACACCTGTCACGTGACATATCATGCACTGATCACGTGGCACTCATGCACTGATCACGTGGCTGATCATACTCTGCTCACGTTACTCATCATGCACACATCACGTTTCTATCATGCACTGCTCACGTGGCTCGCATGGAATGATCACGTAGCTACCATGTACTGGTCCACATGACTGATCATGCACAGATCACGTAAATGATCATGCACTGTTCACGTGACTGATCATGTACTGATCACGTGACTGATCATGCACTTATCATTTGGCTGATCATGCACTGATCACGTGGCTGATCATACACTGATCACGTGACTGATCATACACTGATCACGTGGCTATCATGCACTGATCACTTGGCTGTCATACACTGATCACATGACTGATCATGCACTGTTCACGTGACTTGATCATGTACAGATCACGTGAATAATCATTAAGTGATCACGTGGCTATACTGCACTGATCACGTGGAGTATCATGCACTGAGCACGTGGCTGATCACACACGTATCAACGTGACTGATCATGCACTGATCACGTGGCTATCATGCACTGATGACGTGGCTGATCATGCACTGATCACGTAGCTATCTGGCACTGATCCTTGGTGATCCTACACTCATCACGGGACTGATCATGCACTGATCACGTGTCTATCATGCACTAATCACGTGGCTATCATTCACTGATTCACGTGGATATCATGCACTGATCACGTGGCTGATCACACACGTATCACATGACTGATCATGCACTGATCACGTGGCTATCATGCACTGATTCACGTGGCTGATCATGCAATGATCACGTAGCTACCCATGTACTGGTCACGTGGCTGATCATGCACTGATCACGTGACTGATCATGCAATGATCTCGTGTCTGATCATGCACTGATCACGTGGCTATCATGCATTGCTCACGTGGCCTGTCATGCAGTGATCACGTGGCTATCATGCACTACTCACTTGGCTGATCATGCAATGATCATGTAGCTACCATGTACTGGTCACGTGACTGATCATGCACTGATGACGTAATTGATCATGCACTGATCCGGTGGCTGATCATGCACTGATCACGTGACTGATCATGCACTGATCACGTGACTGATCATGCACTGATCACGTGGCTATCATGCACTGATCACTTGGCTGGTCATACACTGATCACGCAGCTACCATGTACTGGTCACGTGACTGATCATGCACTGATGACGTAACTGATCATGCACTGATCATGTGGCTGATCATGCACTGATCACGTGACTGATCATGCACTGATCACGGGACTGATCATGCACTGATCACGTGACTGAGCATGCAACTGTTCACGTGGCTGATCATACACTGATCACGTGATTGATCCTGCACTTATCACTTGGATATCATGCACTGATCACGTGGCTGATCATACACTGTTCACGTGACTGATCATGCACTGATCACGTGACTGAGCATGCACTGTTCACTGTGGCTGATCATGCAATGATCTGTAGCTACCATGTACTGGTCCCGTGAGTGACCATGCACTGATCACGTGACTGATCATTCACTGATCAGTGGCTATCATGCACTGCTCACGTGGCTGATCATGCAATGATCACGCAGCTACCATGTACTGGTCACATGACTGATCATGCACTGATCACGTAATTGATCATGCACTGATCACCTGGCTTATCATGCATTCATCATGTGACTGATCATGTGCTGATCATGTTGGTGTCACACAATTGATCATGTGCATCTGCAGGCAATGAAAAAGAGCTGAGTAGGCAGGAATCAGTCAGCAGGCTATAATCATGAAACTCAGCTTGAGAAATCATGCTGCTCAGCTGGCAATAATCAAGTAAATGAGCAGGCAGAAATTATGCAGCACAGGTGGCAATTGTCAAGGAGAGGACAGGCAGGAATCGTACAGCTCAGCTGGCAATTGTCAAGCAGATGAGCAGACAGTAATCACGCAGCTCAGCAGGCCCTTATCACGTGACTGAGCATGCACTGTTCACGTGGCTGATCACACACCTATCACGTGAATGATCATGCACTGATCACGTGGCTCTCATGCACTGATCACGTGATTGCCCATGCATGATCACGTAATTGTATGCTCTGCTCACGTGGCTATCATGCACTGATGACGTGGCTGATCATGCACTGATCACGTAGCTATCTTGCACTGATCACTTGGCTGATCATACACTCATCACGGGACTGATGGTGCACTTATCACGGCGCTATCATGCATTGTCTACATGACTCCACATGCACTGATCTCGTGGATGATCATGCACTGATCACGTGACTGATCATGCACTGATCACGTGACTGATCATGCACTGATCACGTGGCTGATCATGCACTGATTCACATAATTGATCATGCACTGATCATTTTGGCTGATCATGCACTGATCACATGGCTGATCATACACTGATCACGTGACTGATCATTGCACTGATCACGTGACTGATCATCCACTGATCAGTTGGCTATCATGCACTGATTACTTGGCTGATCATACACTGATCACGTGACTGATAATGCACTGATCATCTGGCTATCAGGCCACTCATTACCTGGCTATCGTGCACTGATCACGTGTATGATCATACACTGATCACGAGACTGATCATGCACTGATCACGTCTATATCATGCACTGATCACATGACTGCCCATGCACTGATCACCCGGATGATCATACACTGATCATGTGACAGATCATGCACTGATCACGTGGCTATCATGCACTGCTCACGCGGCTGTTTCATGGCAATGTTCACGTAGCTACCGATGTTACTGGTCACGTGAGTGATCATGCACTGATCACGTAATTGATCATGCACTGATCATGTGGCTGATCATGCACTGATCACGTGGCTGATCCTACACTGATCACGTAACTGATCATGCACTGATCACGTGCCTGGTCATGCACTGATCGCGTGGCTATCATGCACTGATCACTTGGCTGGACATACACTGATCACGTGCCTGGTCATGCACTGATCACGTGCCTGATCGTGCCACTGATCACGGCGCTATCATGCATTGACTACATGACTCCACATGCACTGATCACGTGTATGATCATGCACTGATCACGTGACTGACCATGCACTGATTCACGTGACTGATCATGCACTGATCACATGGCTGATCATGCACTGATCACGTGGCTATTCATGCACTGCTCACGTGGCAGATCTGGCAATGATCACGTAGCCTACCATGTACTGGTCACGTGACTGATCATGCACTGATCACGAAATGATCATGCACTGATCATGTGGCTGATCATGCACTGATCACGTGACTGATCATACACTGATCACGTTGCCTGGTCATGCACTGATCACGTGCCTGATCATGCACTGATCACGTGACTGATCATGCACTGATCTCGTGTCTGATCATGCACTGATCACGTGGCTATCATGCACTCCTCACGTTGGCTGATCATCTATGATCACGCAGCTACCATGTACTGGTCACATGGACTGATCATGCCACTGATTCACGTGACTGATCATGCTGTGATCACGTGGCTATCGTGCACTACTCACGTGGCTGATCATGCAATGATCATGTAGCTACCATATACAGGTCACGTGAATGATCATACACCCATCAGGTTGACTGATCATGCACTGATTACGTGGCTATCATGCACTGATCACGAGACTGATCATACACTGATCACGTCTATATCATGCACTGATCACATGAATGCCCATCACTGATCACGTGGATGAATCATACACTAATCATGTGACAGATCATGCACTGATCACGTGGCTGATCATGCACTGATACCGTGACTGAGCATGGACTGATCACATGACTATCATGTAGTGATCACGTGACTTAATGGCGCTGATCATGTGACTGATCATGCGCTGATCATGTTTGCTATCATACACTGATCATGTGCCTCTGGAGGCAATAAACAAAGAGCTGAGTAGGCACGAATCAGTCAGCAGGCAATAATCATGGAACTCAGCTGTGAGAATCATGCTTGCTCAGCCGGCAATAATCAAGCAGCTGAGCAGGCAGGAATTACACAGCACAGCTGGCAATTGTCAAGCAGATGACAGGCAGGAATCGTGCAGCTCAGCTGGCAATTGTCAAGCAGATGAGCAGACACTAATCACGCAGCTCAGCAGGCCCGATCACGTGACTGAGAATGCACTGTTCACGTGGCTGATCATACACTGATCACGTGATTGATCATGCACTGATCACATGGGATATCATGCACTTGATCACGTGGCTGATCATACACTTTTCACGTGTCTGACCATGCACTGATCACGTGGCTGATCATACACTGCTCACGTAACTGATCATGCACTGATCACGTGGCTATCATGCACTGAATACGTGGGCTGAACATGCACTGTTCACGTGACTGCTCATGTACTGATCATGTGATTGATAATGCACTATCACGTGGCTATCATGCTCTGCTCACATGTCTGATCATGCAACGATCACGTAGCAACCATGTACTGGTCTCGTGACTGATCATGCACTGATCACGTAAATGATCCTGCACTGATCACGTGGCTCATCACGCACTGATCCGGTGGCTGATCAGACACGTATCACGTGACTGATCATGTACAGATCACGTGACTAATCATGAAGTGATCACTGTGCTATCCTGCACTGATCACGTGGATATCATGCATGATCACGTGGCTGATCACACAGGTATCACGTGACTGATCATGCACTGATCACGTGGCTATCATGCACAGATCACGTGGCTGATCATGCAATGATCACGTAGCTACCATGTACTTGTCACGTGACTGATCATGCACTGATCACGGTGCTGATCATGCACTGATATCATGCACTGCTTCACGTGGCTGATCACACACGTATCACGTGACTGATCAGGCACTGATCACGTGGCTATCATGCACAGATCACGTGACTGATCATGTAATGATCACGTAGCTACCATGTACTGCTCACGTGACTGATCATGCACTGATCACGTGACTGATCATGAACTGATCACGTGGCTGATCATGCACTGATCACGTGGCTGATCATGCACTGATCACGTGACTGATCATGCACTGATCACGTGACTGATCATGCACTGATCACGTGTCTATCATGCACTAATCACGTGGCTATCATTCACTGATCACTTGGATATCATGCACTGATCACGTGGCTGATCCACACACGTATCACATGACTGATCATGCACTGATCACGTGCCTGGTCATGCACTGATCATGTGGCTATCATGCACTGATCACTTGGCTGGACATACACTGATCACGTGCCTGGTCATGCACTGATCACGTGCCTGATCGTGCACTGATCACGGCGCTATCATGCATTGACTACATGACTCCACATGCACTGATCACGTGTATGATCATAGCCACTGATCACGTGACCTGACCATAGCAGTGATCACGTTGACTGATCATGCACTGATCCACGATGGCCTGATCCATGCCACTGAATCACGTGGCTATCATGCACTGCTCACAGGGCTGATCTGGGCAATGATCACGTAGCTACCATGTACTGGTCAAGTGACTGATCCATGCACTGACTCACGAACTTGATTCATGCACTGATCATGTGGCTGATCATGCACTGATCACGTGACCTGATCACACAATGACACGTGACCTGAGATCATGCCATCTGATCACCCGTGCCTGATCATGCACTGATCCCGTGGCTATCATGCTCGCTCACGTGGCTGATCATGCTATGAATCACGCAGGCTACCATGATACTGGTCACATGACTGATCATGCACTGATGCACGTGACTGATCATTGCAAGTGATCACAGTGGTATCGTGCACACTCACAGTGCGCGATCATGCAATGATCATGTAGCTACCATATACAGGTCACGTGAATGATCAACACCCATTCAGGTGACTGATCATGCACTGATTCACGTGCTATCATCACTGATCGAACGAGAACTGATCATCAATCTGGATCCGTCTATATCATGCACTGATCACATGAATGCCCATGCACTGATAACAGTGGATGACATACACTACATGTGACAAGATCATGCACCTGATCACGTGGCTGATCATGCACTGGATACCGTTGACTGAGCATGACTGATCACATGAAACTATCATGTAGTGATCACGTGACTTAATGGCGGCTGATCATGTGAATTGATCATAGCACTGATTCATGTTTGCTATCATATCACTGAATCATGTGCCTCTGGAGGCAATAAGCAAAGAGCTGAGTAGGCACGAATCAAACAGTCAGCAGGCAATAATCATGGAACTCAGCTGTGAGGACATGCTGCTCAGCTGGCAATAATCAAGCAGCTGAGCAGGCAGAATTACACAGCACAGCTGGCATTGTCAAGCAGATGACAGGCAGGAATCGTGCAGCTCAGCTGGCAATTGTCAAGCAGATGAGCAGACCTAATCACGCAGCTCAGCAGCCCTGGATCACGTGAACGGAATGCACTGTTTCACGTGCTGATCATACACTGATCCACGTGATTGATCATGCACTGATACCGTGGATATCATGCACTGATCACGTGGCTGATCAGCAATGATCACGTAGCTACACGTACTGCTCACGTGACGTGATCATGCACTGATCACGGTGACTGATCATGACCATGATGATCACGTGGCTGATCATGCACTGATCAACGTGCGCTGATCATAGCACTGATGACGTGACTGATCATTGCACTGATCACGTGACTTGACATGCACTGATCACGTAGCTATCTTGCACGAATCACTTGGCTGATCCTAGCACCATCAACGGACTGATCATGCACTGATCACGTGTCTATCATGCACTAATCACGTGGCTATCATTCACTGATCACGTGGATATCATGCACTGATCACGTGGCTGATCACACACGTATCACATGACTGATCATGCACTGATCACGTGGCTATCATGCACTGATCACGTGGCTGATCATGCAATGATCACGTAGCTACCATGTACTGGTCCCGTGACTGATCATGCACTGAACACGTGAATAATCATGCACTGATCACGTGACTGATCATGCACTGATCATGTGGCTATCATGCACTGCTAACTTGGCTGATCATGCAATGATCACGCAGCTACCATGTACTGGTCACGTGACTGATCATGCACTGATGACGTAATTGATCATTCACTGATCATGTGGCTGATCATGCACTGATCACGTGACTGATCATGCACTGATCACGTGACTGATCATGCACTGATCACGTGGCTATCATGCACTGATCACTTGGCTGGTCATACACTGATCACGCAGCTACCATGTACTGGTCACGTGACTGATCATGCACTGATGACGTAACTGATCATGCACTGATCATGTGGCTGATCATGCACTGATCACGTGACTGATCATGCACTGATCACGTGACTGATCATGCACTGATCACGTGACTGAGCATGCACTGTTCACGTGGCTGATCATACACTGATCACGTGATTGATCCTGCACTTATCACTTGGATATCATGCACTGATCACGTGGCTGATCATACACTGTTCACGTGACTGATCATGCACTGATCACGTGACTGAGCATGCACTGTTCACGTGGCTGATCATGCACTGATCACGTGATTGATCATGCACTGATCACTTGGATATCATGCACTGATCACGTGGCTGATCATACACTGTTCACGTGTCTGACCATGCACTGATCACATGGCTGATCATACACTGCTCACGTAACTGATCATGCACTTATCACGTAATTGATCATGCACTGTTCACGTGGCTGATCATGCAATGATCTGTAGCTACCATGTACTGGTCCCGTGAGTGACCATGCACTGATCACGTTATTGATCATGCACTGATCACGTGGCTGATCATGCACTGAACACGTTACTGACCATGCACTGATCACGTGACTGATCATGCACTGATCACGTGGCTATCATGCACTGCTCACGTGGCTGATCATGCAATGATCACGCAGCTACCATGTACTGGTCACATGACTGATCATGCACTGATCACGTAATTGATCATGCACTGATCACCTGGCTTATCATGCATTCATCATGTGACTGATCATGTGCTGATCATGTTTGGTGTCACACACTGATCATGTGCATCTGCAGGCAATGAACAAAGAGCTGAGTAGGCAGGAATCAGTCAGCAGGCTATAATCATGAAACTCAGCTTTGAGAAATCATGCTGCTCAGCTGGCAATAATCAAGTAGATGAGCAGGCAGAAATTATGCAGCACAGGTGGCAATTGTCAAGGAGAGGACAGGCAGGAATCGTACAGCTCAGCTGGCAATTGTCAAGCAGATGAGCAGACAGTAATCACGCAGCTCAGCAGGCCCTTATCACGTGACTGAGCATGCACTGTTCACGTGGCTGATCACACACCTATCACGTGAATGATCATGCACTGATCACGTGGCTCTCATGCACTGATCACGTGATTGCCCATGCACTGATCACGTAATTGTATGCACTGCTCACGTGGCTATCATGCACTGATGACGTGGCTGATCATGCACTGATCACGTAGCTATCTTGCACTGATCACTTGGCTGATCATACACTCATCACGGGACTGATGGTGCACTTATCACGGCGCTATCATGCATTGTCTACATGACTCCACATGCACTGATCTCGTGGATGATCATGCACTGATCACGTGACTGATCATGCACTGATCACGTGACTGATCATGCACTGATCACGTGGCTGATCATGCACTGATCACATAATTGATCATGCACTGATCATTTGGCTGATCATGCACTGATCACATGGCTGATCATACACTGATCACGTGACTGATCATGCACTGATCACGTGACTGATCATCCACTGATCAGTTGGCTATCATGCACTGATTACTTGGCTGATCATACACTGATCACGTGACTGATAATGCACTGATCATCTGGCTATCAGGCACTCATTACCTGGCTATCGTGCACTGATCACGTGGTTGATCATACACTGATCACGAGACTGATCATGCACGGATCACGTCTATATCATGCACTGATCACATGACTGCCCATGCACTGATCACCCGGATGATCATACACTGATCATGTGACAGATCATGCACTGATCACGTGGCTATCATGCACTGCTCACGCGGCTGTTCATGCAATGTTCACGTAGCTACCATGTACTGGTCACGTGAGTGATCATGCACTGATCACGTAATTGATCATGCACTGATCATGTGGCTGATCATGCACTGATCACGTGGCTGATCCTACACTGATCACGTAACTGATCATGCACTGATCACGTGCCTGGTCATGCACTGATCGCGTGGCTATCATGCACTGATCACTTGGCTGGACATACACTGATCACGTGCCTGGTCATGCACTGATCACGTGCCTGATCGTGCACTGATCACGGCGCTATCATGCATTGACTACATGACTCCACATGCACTGATCACGTGTATGATCATGCACTGATCACGTGACTGACCATGCACTGATCACGTGACTGATCATGCACTGATCACATGGATGATCATGCACTGATCACGTGGCTATCATGCACTGCTCACGTGGCAGATCTGGCAATGATCACGTAGCTACCATGTACTGGTCACGTGACTGATCATGCACTGATCACGAAATTGATCATGCACTGATCATGTGGCTGATCATGCACTGATCACGTGACTGATCATACACTGATCACGTGACTGATCATGCACTGATCACGTGACTGATCATGCACTGATCACGTGGCTATCATGCACTGATCACTTGGCTGGACATACACTGATCACGTGCCTGGTCATGCACTGATCACGTGCCTGATCATGCACTGATCACGTGACTGATCATGCACTGATCTCGTGTCTGATCATGCACTGATCACGTGGCTATCATGCACTCTCACGTGGCTGATCATGGCTATGATCACGCAGCTACCATGTACTGGTCACATGACTGATCATGCACTGATCACGAATTGATCATGCACTGATCATGTGGCTGATCATGCACTGATCACGTGACTGATCATACACTATCAGTGCTGGTCATGCACTGATCACGTGCCTGATCATGCACTGATCACGTGACTGATCATACACTGATCTCGTGTCTGATCATGCACTGATCACGTGGCTATTCATGCACTCCTCACGTGGCTGATCATGCTATGATCACGCAGCTACCATGTACTGATCACATGACTGATCATGCACTGATCACGTGACTGATCATGCTGTGATCACGTGGCTATCGTGCACTACTCACGTGGCTAATCATGCAATGATCATGTAGCTACCATATACAGGGCAGTGAATGATCATACACCCATCAGGTGACTGATCATGCACTGATTACGTGGCTATCATGCACTGATCACGAGACTGATCATACACTGATCACGTCTATATCATGCACTGATCACATGAATGCCCATGCACTGATCACGTGGATGATCATACACTAATCATGTGACAGATCATGCACTGATCACGTGGCTGATCATGCACTGATACCGTGACTGAGCATGGACTGATCACATGACTATCATGTAGTGACACGTGACTTAATGGCGCTGATATGTGACTGATCATGCACTGATCATGTTGCTATCATACACTGATCATGTGCCTCTGGAGCAATAAACAAGAGCTGAGTAGGCATGAATCAAACAGTCAGCAGGCAATAATCATGGAACTCAGCTGTGAGGAATCATGCTGCTCAGTGGCAATAATCAAGCAGCTGAGCAGGCAGGAATTACACAGCACAGCTGGCAATTGTCAAGCAGATGACAGGCAGGAATCGTGCAGCTCAGCTGGCAATTGTCAAGCAGATGAGCAGATAGTAATCACGCAGCTCAGCAGGCCCTGATCACGTGACTGAGATGCACTGTTCACGTGGCTGATCATACACTGATCACGTGATTGATCATGCACTGATCACGTGGCTATCATGCACTGATCACGTGGCTGATCACACACGTATCACATGACTGATCATGCACTGATCACGTGGCTATCATGCACTGATCAACGTGGCTGATCATGCAATGATCACGTAGCTACCATGTACTGGTCCCGTGACTGATCATGGCACTGAACACGTGAATAATCATGCACTGATCACGTGACTGATCATGCACTGATCATTGGCTATCATGCACTGCTACCTTGGCTGATCATGCAATGATCACGCAGCTACCATGTACTGGTCACGTGACTGATCATGCACTGATGACGTAATTGATCATGCACTGATCACGTGGCTGATCATACACTGATCACGTGATTGATCATGCACTGATCACGTGGCTGATCATACACTGTTCATATGTCTGACCATGCACTGATCACAAGGCTGATCATACACTGCTCACGTAACTGATCATGCACTTATCACGTAATTGATCATGCACTGATCACGTGGCTGATCATGCAATGATCACGTGGCTGATCATGCACTGATCACGTGGCTATCATGCACTGTTCACGTGGCTGATCATGGAATGATCACAGCTACCATGTACTGGTCACATGACTGATCATGCACTGATCACGTAACTGATCATGCA
Source organism: Bos taurus (assembly GCF_002263795.3). NCBI lineage: Eukaryota > Metazoa > Chordata > Mammalia > Artiodactyla > Bovidae > Bos > Bos taurus. Next base: position 221 of record NW_020192205.1, on the reverse strand, counting down.
CTGATCACCTGGCTTATCATGCATTGATTATGTGATTCATCATGTGCTGATCATGTTTTGCTGTCATACACTGATCATGTGCCTCTGGAGGCAGTGAACAAAGAGCTGAGTAGGCAGGAATCAGTAGGCAATAATCATGGAACTCAGCTCTGAGAAATCATGCTGCTCAGAGCTGGCAATAATCAAGTAGATGAGCAGGCAGGAATTATGCAGCACAGGTG
>NW_020192204.1:0-20979 GCF_002263795.3 Bos taurus | reverse complement strand
TGTACGATCACGTGACTGATCACGCACTGATCACGTGGCTATCATGCTCTCCTCAAGTGGGTGATCATGCAATGATCACGTAGCAACCATGTACTGGTCACCTGACTGATCATGCACTGATCATGTAATTGATCCAGCACTGATCACGTGGCTCATCATGCACTGATCCCGTGACTGATCATGCACTGATCACGTGGCTATCATGCACTGATCACTTGGCTGGTCATACACTGATCACGCAGCTACCATGTACTCGCTCATGACTGATCATGCACTGATGACTATTGATCAGTGCCCTGGATCCTGTGGCTGATCATGCACTGATCACTATAACTGGATCATGCACTGATCACGTGACTTATCATGCACTGATCACGTGGCTTTAATGCACTGATCACATGGCTGGTCATACACTGATCACGTGCCTGGTCATGCACAGATTACATGACTGATCATGCACTGATCACGTCACAGATCATGCACTGATACCTTGGCTATCATGCACTACTCACGTGGCTGATCATGCAATGATCATGTAGCTACCATGTACCGGTCACGTGACAGATCATACACCCATCAGGTGACTGATCATGCACTGATCACGTGGCTATCATGCACTGTTCACGTGGCTGATCATACACTGATCACCTGCCTGGTCATGCACAGATCACGTGACTAATCATGAACTGATCACGTAGCAATCATTCACTGATCACCTGGCTGATCATGCACTGATCACGTGGCTATCATGCAATGATCACGTGGCTATCATGCACTGATCACGTGGCTGATCATGCACTGATACCGTGACTGAGCATGGACTGATCACATGACTATCATGTAGTGAATCACGTGACTTAATGGCGCTGACCATGTGACTGATCATGCGCTGAGCATGTTTGCTATCATACACTGATCATGTGCCTCTGGAGGCAATAAACAAAGAGCTGAGTAGGCACGAATCAAACAGTCAGCAGGCAATAATCATGGAACTCAGCTGTGAGGAATCATTGCTGCTCAGCTGGCAATAATCAAGCAGCTGAGCAGGGAGGAATTACACAGCACAGCTGGCAAATTGTCAAGCAGATGACAGGAAGGAATCGTGCAGCTCAGCTGGCCAATTGTCGAGCAGATGAGCAGACAGTAATCACGCAGCTCAGCAAGTCCTGATCACGTGACTGAGCATGCACTGTTCACCGTGGCTGATCATACACTGATCACGTGATTGATCAAGCACTGATCACTTGGATATCATGCACTGATCACGTGGCTGATCATACACTGCTCACGTAACTGATCATGCACTGATCACGTAATTGATCATGCACTCGATACGTGGCTGATCATGTAATGATCACGTAGCTACCATGTACTGGTCCCCGGAGTGATCATGCACTGACACGTAATTGATCATTCACTGATCACGTGGCTGATCATGCACTGAACACGTGACTGATCATGCACAGATCACGTGACTGATCATGCACTGATCACGTGGCTATCATGCACTGCTCACGTGGCTGATCATGCAGTGATCACGCAGCTACCATGTACTGGTCACATGATGATCATGCACTGATCACGTAATGGATCATGCACTGATCACCTGGCTTATCATGCATTCATCATGTGACTGATCATGTGCTGATCATGTTTGGTGTCACACACTGATCATATGCATCTGGAGGCAATGAACAAAGAGCTGAGTAGGCAGGAATCAGTCAGCAGGCTATAATCATGGAACTCAGCTCTGAGAAATCATGCTGCTCAGCTGGCAATAATCAAGTAGATGAGCAGGCAGGAATTATGCAGCACAGGTGGCAATTGTCAAGGAGATGACAGACAGGAATCGTACAGCTCAGCTGGCAATTGTCAAGCAGATGAGCAGACAGTAATCACGCAGCTCAGCAGGCCTGAACACGTGACTGAGCAATGCACTGTTCACGTCGCTGATCACACACCTATCACGTGAATGATCATGCACTGATCACGTGGCTCTCATGCACTGATCACGTGATTGCGCATGCACTGACCACGTAATTGTATGCACTGCTCACGTGGCTATCATGCACTGATGACGTGGCTGATCATGCACTTATCATGTGACTGATCATGCACTGATCATGTAGCTATCTTGCACTGATCACTTGGCTGATCATACACTCATCACGGGACTGATCGTGCACTGATTATGGCGCTATCATGCATTGACTACATGACTCCACATGCACTGATCACGTGGATGATCATGCACTGATCACGTGACTGACCATGCACTGATCACGTGACTGATTATGCACTGATCACGTGGCTGATCATGCACTGATCACGTGGCTATCACGCACTGCTCATGTGGCTGATCATGCAATGATCACGTAGCTACCATGTACTGGTCACGTGAATGATCATGCACTGATCACGTAATTGATCATGCACTGGTCATGTGGCTGATCATGCACTGATCACGTGGCTGATCATACACTGATCACGTGACTCGATCATGCACCTGATCACGTGACTGATCATGCACTGATCACGTGGCTATCATGCACTGATCACTTGGCTGGTCATACTGATCACGTGCCTCGTCATGCACTGATCACGTGGCTGATCATGCACTGATCACGTGACTGATCATGCACTGATCACGTGGCTATCATGCAGTGATCACGTGGCTATCATGCGACAGATCACATGGCTGATCATGCAATGATCACCTAGCTATCCATATACTGGTCACGTGACTGATCATACACTGTTCACCTGTCTGACCATCGCACTGCTCACGTGGCTGATCACACACTGTTCATGTAACTGATCATGCACTGATCAGGTGGATATCATGCATTGATCCGTGGCTGAACATGCACTGTTCACGTGGCTACCACACACCTGTCACGTGACTGGATCATGCACTGATCACGTGGCACTCATGCACTGATCACGTGGCTGATCATACTCTGCTCACGTAACTGATCATGCACACATCACGTGGCTATCATGCACTTCTCACCTGGCTGGTCATGCAATGTTCACGTAGCTACCATATACTGGTCACGTGACTGATCATGCTCAGATCACGTAAAATGATCATGCACTGTTCAGTTGACTGATCATGTACTGATCACGTGACTGATCACGCACTGATCACGTGGCTATCATGCACTGCTCACGTGGCTGATCATGCAATGATCACGTAGCAACCATGTACTGGTCACGTGACTGACCATGCACTGATCACGTAATTAATCCTGCATTGATCACCTGACTCATCATGCACTGATCACGTGGCTGATCACACACGTATCACGTGACTGATCATGCACTGATCACGTGGCTATCATGCAGTGATCAAGTGGCTATCATGCACAGATCACATGGCTGATCATGCAATGATCACGTAGCTACCATATACTGCTCACGTGACTGATCATACACTGTTCACCTGTCTGACCATGCACTGCTCACGTGGCTGATCACACACTGTTCATGTAACTGATCATGCACTGATCACGTGGATATCATGCACTGATCACGTGGCTGAACATGCACTGTTCACGTGGCTTACCACACACCTGTCACGTGACTGATCATGCACTGATCACGTGGCACTCATGCACTGATCACGTGGCTGATCATACTCTGCTCACGTAACTGATCATGCACACATCACGTGGCTATCATGCACTTCTCACCTGGCTGGTCATGCAATGTTCACGTAGCTACCATATACTGGTCACGTGACTGATCATGCTCAGATCACGTAAATGATCATGCACTGTTCAGTTGACTGATCATGTACTGATCACGTGACTGATCATGCACTGATCACGTGGCTATCATGCACTGCTCACGTGGCTGATCATGCAATGATCACGTAGCAACCATGTACTGGTCACGTGACTGATCATGCACTGATCACGTAATTAATCCTGCACTGATCACCTGACTCATCATGCACTGATCACGTGGCTGATCACACACGTATCACGTGACTGATCATGCACTGATCACGTGGCTATCATGCACTAATCACGTGGATAAACATACACTGATCATGTGACAGATCATGCAGTGATCACGCGGCTATCATGCACTGCTCACGTGGCTGACCATGCAATGATCACGTAGCTACCATGTACTGGTCACGTGAGTGATCATGCACTGAGCACGTAATTGATCATACACTGATCAGGTGACTTATCATGCACTGTTCACGTGACTGATCATGCACTGATCACGTGACTGATCATGCACTGATCTCGTTGCTATCATGCAAGGTTCACATGGCAGATCATGTAATGATCACGTAGCTACCATGTACTGGTCACGTGACTATCATGCACTGATCACGTAATTGATCATGCACTGATCACGTGGCTGATCATACACTGATCACGTGACTGATCATGCACTGATCACGTGGCTGATCATGCAATGATCACGTAGCTACCATGTACTGGTCACGTGACTGATCATGCACTAATCACGTAATTGATCATGCACTGGATCACGTGGCTGATCATGCACTAATCACGTGACGGGTCATGCACTGATCACGTGGCTGATCATGCACTGATCACGTGACTGATCATGCACACATCACGTGGCTATCATGCACTGCTCACGTGGCTGGTCATGCAATGATCACGTAGCTACCATATACTGGTCACGTGACTGATCATGCACAGATCACGTAAATGATCATGCACTGTTCCCGTGACTGATCATGTACTGATCACGTGACTGATCATGCACTGATCACGTGGCTATCATGCTCTCCTCAAGTGGGTGATCATGCAATGATCACGTAGCAACCATGTACTGGTCACCTGACTGATCATGCACTGATCATGTAATTGATCCAGCACTGATCACGTGGCTCATCATGCACTGAATCCCGTGACTGATCATGCACTGATCACGTGGCTATCATGCACTGATCACTTGGCTGGTCATACACTGGTCACGCAGCTACCATGTACTGGTCACGTGACTGATCATGCACTGATGACGTAATTGATCATGCACTGATCATGTGGCTGATCATGCACTGATCACTTAACTGATCATGCACTGATCACGTGACTTATCATGCACTGATCACGTGGCTTTAATGCACTGATCACATGGCTGGTCATACACTGATCACGTGCCTGGTCATGCACAGATTACATGACTGATCATGCACTGATCACGTCACAGATCATGCACTGATCACTTGGCTATCATGCACTACTCACGTGGCTGATCATGCAATGATCATGTAGCTACCATGTACCGGTCACGTGACAGATCATACACCCATCAGGTGACTGATCATGCACTGATCACGTGGCTATCAAGCACTGTTCACGTGGCTGATCATACACTGATCACCTGCCTGGTCATGCACAGATCACGTGACTAATCATGAACTGATCACGTAGCAATCATTCAACTGATCACCTGGCTGATCATGCACTGATCACGTGGCTATCATGCAATGATCACGTGGCTATCATGCACTGATCACGTGGCTGATCATGCACTGATACCGTGACTGAGCATGGACTGATCACATGACTATCATGTAGTGATCACGTGACTTAATGGCGCTGACCATGTGACTGATCATGCGCTGAGCATGTTTGCTATCATACACTGATCATGTGCCTCTGGAGGCAATAAACAAAGAGCTGAGTAGGCATGAATCAAAGAGTCAGCAGGCAATAATCATGGAACTCAGCTGTGAGGAATCATGCTGCTCAGCTGGCAATAATCAAGCAGCTGAGCAGGCAGGAATTACACAGCACAGCTGGCAATTGTCAAGCAGATGACAGGCAGGAATCGTGCAGCTCAGCTGGCAATTGTCAAGCAGATGAGCAGACAGTAATCACGCAGCTCAGCAGTCCCTGATCACGTGACTGAGCATGCACTGTTCACCTGGCTGATCATACACTGATCACGTGATTGATCAAGCACTGATCACTTGGATATCATGCACTGATCACGTGGCTAATCATACACTGTTCACATGTCTGACCATGCACTGATCACGTGGCTGATCATACACTGCTCACGTAACTGATCATGCACTGATCACGTAATTGATCATGCACTGATCACGTGGCTGATCATGTAATGATCACGTAGCTACCATGTACTGGTCCCGTGAGTGATCATTCACTGATCACGTAATTGATCATTCACTGATCACGTGGCTGATCATGCACTGAACACGTGACTGATCATGCACAGATCACGTGACTGATCATGCACTGATCACGTGGCTATCATGCACTGCTCACGTGGCTGATCATGCAGTGATCACGCAGCTACCATGTACTGGTCACATGACTGATCATGCACTGATCACGTAATTGATCATGGGCTGATCACCTGGCTTATCATGCATTCATCATGTGACTGATCATGTGCTGATCATGTTTGGTGTCACACACTGATCATGTGCATCTGGAGGCAATGAACAAAGAGCTGAGTAGGCAGGAATCAGTCAGCAGGCTATAATCATGGAACTCAGCTCTGAGAAATCATGCTGCTCAGCTGGCAATAATCAAGTAGATGAGCAGGCAGGAATTATGCAGCACAGGTGGCAATTGTCAAGGAGATGACAGACAGGAATCGTACAGCTCAGCTGGCAATTGTCAAGCAGATGAGCAGACAGTAATCACGCAGCTCAGCAGGCCCTGATCACGTGACTGAGCATGCACTGTTCACGTCGCTGATCACACACCTATCACGTGAATGATCATGCACTGATCACGTGGCTCTCATGCACTGATCACGTGATTGCGCATGCACTGACCACGTAATTGTATGCACTGCTCACGTGGCTATCATGCACTGATGACGTGGCTGATCATGCACTTTTCATGTGACTGATCATGCACTGATCACGTAGCTATCTTGCACTGATCACTTGGCTGATCATACACTCATCACGGGACTGATCGTGCACTGATTATGGCGCTATCAGGCATTGACTACATGACTCCACCTGCACTGATCACGTGGATGATCATGCACTGATCACGTGACTGACCATGCACTGATCACGTGACTGATCATGGCACTGATCACGTGGCTGATCATGCACTGATCACGTGGCTATCACGCACTAGCTCACGTTGGCTGATCATGCAATGATACGTAGCTACCATGTACTGGTCACGTGAATGATCATGCACTGATCACGTAAATTGATCATGCACTGGTCATGTGGCTGATCATGCACTGATCACGTGGCTATCATGCACTGATCACTTGGCTGGTCATACTGATCACGTGCCTCGTCATGCACTGATCACGTGGCTGATCATGCACTCGATCACGTGACTGATCATGCACTGATCACGTGGCTATCATGCAGTGATCACGTGCTATCATGCACAGATCACATGGCTGATCATGCAATGATCACGTAGCTACCATATACTGGTCACGTGACTGATCATACACTGTTCAACCTGTCTGACCATGCACTGCTCACGTGGCTGATCACACCAACTGTTCATGGAACTGATCATGCACTGATCACGTGGATATCATGCATTGATCACGTGGCTGAACATGCATTGTTCACGTGGCTTACCACACACCTGTCACGTGACTGATCATGCACTGATCACGTGGCTGATCATACTCTGCTCACGTACCTGATCATGGCACACATCACGTGGCTATCATGCACTTCTCACCTGGCTGGTCATGCAATGTTCACGTAGCTACCCATATACTGGTCACGTGACTGATCATGCCTCAGATCACGTAAATGATCATGCACTGTTCAGTTGACTGATCATGTACTGATCACGTGACTGATCATGCACTGATCACGTGGCTATCATGCACTGCTCACGTGGCTGATCATGCAATGATCACGTAGCAACCATGTACTGGTCACGTGACTGATCATGCACTGATCACGTAATTAATCCTGCACTGATCACCTGACTCATCATGCACTGATCACGTGGCTGATCACACACGTATCACGTGACTGATCATGCACTGATCACGTGGCTATCATGCACTAATCACGTGGATAAACATACACTGATCATGTGACAGATTCATGCAGTGATCACGCGGCTATCATGCACTGCTCACGTGGCTGACCATGCAATGATCACGTAGCTACCATGTACTGGTTCACGTGAGTGATCATGCACTGAGCACGTAATTGATCATACACTGATCAGGTGACTTATCATGCACTGTTCACGTGACTGATCATGCACTGATCACGTGACTGATCATGCACTGATCTCGTTGCTATCATGCAAGGTTCACATGGCAGATCATGTAATGATCACGTAGCTACCATGTACTGGTCCACGTGACTATCATGCACTGATCACGTTAATGATCATGCACTGATCACGTGGCTGATCATACACTGATCACGTGACTGATCATGCACTGATCACGTGGCTGATCATGCAATGATCACGTAGCTACCATGTACTGGTCACGTGACTGATCATGCACTAATCACGTAATTGATCATGCACTGATCACGTGGCTGATCATGCAATGATCATGTAGCATACCATGTAATGGTCACGTGACTGATCATGCACTAATCACGTAATTGATCATGCACTGATCACGTGGCTGATCATGCACTAATCACGTGACTGGTCATGCACTGATCACGTGGTTGATCATGCACTGATCACGTGACTGATCATGCACACATCACGTGGCTATCATGCACTGCTCACGTGGCTGGTCATGCAATGTTCACGTCGCTACCATATACTGGTCACGTGAATGATCATGCACAGATCACGTAAATGATCATGCACTGTTCCCGTGACTGATCATGTACTGATCACGTGACTGATCATGCACTGATCACATGGCTATCATGCTCTCCTCAAGTGGGTGATCATGCAATGATCATGTAGCAACCATGTACTGGTCACCTGACCTGACATGCACTGATCATGTATATTGATCCAGCACTGATCACGTGGCTCATCATGCACTGATCCCGTGACTGATCATGCACTGATCACGTGGCTATCATGCACTGATCCACTTGGCTGGTCATGACACTGATCACGCAGCTACCATATACTCGTCACGTGACTGATCATGCACTGATGACGTAATTGATCATGCACTGTCATGTGGCTGATCATGCACTGATCATTAAACTGATCATGCACTGATCACGTGACTTAATCATGCACTGATCACGTGGCTTTAATGCACTGATCACATGGCTTGGTCATACACTGATCACGTGCCTGGTCATGCACAGATTACATGACTGATCATGCACTGATCACGTCACAGATCATGCACTGATCACCTGGCTATCATGCACTACTCACGTGGCTTGATCATGCAATTGATCATGTAGCTACCATGTACCGGTCACGTGACAGATCATACACCCATCAGGTGACTGATCATTGCACTGATCACGTGGCTATCATGCCACTGTTCACGTGGGCTGATCATACAGCTGATACCCTGCCTGGTCCATGCACAATCGATACGTGACTAATCAATGAACTGATCACGTAGCAATCATTCACTTGATCACCTGGCTGATCATGCGCACTGATCACGTGGCTATCATGCAATGATCACCGTGGCTATCATGCACTGATCACGTCGGCTGATCATGCACTGATACCGTGACGAGCCATGGACTGATCACATGACTATCATGTAGTGATCACGTGACCTTAATGGCGCTGACCCATGTGACTGATCATGCGCTGAGCATGTTTGCTATCATACACTGATCATGTCCTCTGGAGGCAATAAACAAAGAGCTGAGTAGGCATGAATCAAACCAGTCAGCAGGCAATAATCATGGGAACCTCAGCTGCTGAGGATCATGCTGCTCAGCTGGCAATAATCAAGCAGCTGAGCCAGGCAGGAATTACACAGCACAGCTGGCAATTGTCAAGGCAGATGACAGCAGGAATCGTGCAGCTCAGCTGGCAATTGTCAAAGCAGATGAGCAGACAGGAATCACGCAGCTCAGCAGGCCCTGATCACGTGACTGAGCATGCACTGTTCACGTGGCTGATCATACACTGATCACGTGATTGATCAGCACTGATTCACTTGGATATCATGCACTGATCACGTGGCTAATCATACACTGTTCACGTGTCTGACCCAATGCACTGATCACATGGCTGGATCATACACTGCCACGTAACTGGATCATGCCACTGATCACGTAATTGCTCAATGCACTGATCACGTGGCTGATTCAATGCATTGATACACTGTAAGCTACCATGTACTGGTCCCCGTGAGAATGGCATGATCAAATGACATCACTGATACGTGGCTGATCATGCACTGAACACGTGACTGGATCAATGCACAGATCACGTGACTGATCATTGCCCTGATCACTGTGGCTATCATGCACTGCTCCACGGGCTGATCATGCATGATCAGCGGATATCACATTGATCACGTGGCTGAAACATGCACTGTCATGCTTACCACACACCTGGACCACGTGGATTGATCATGCACTGATCACCTGGCCTTTATCCCATGCCCAATTCATCATGTGACTGATCATGTGCTGATCATGTTTGGGTGTACACACTGATCATGTGCATCTGGAGGCAATGACAAAGAGCTGAGTAGGCAGGAATCAGTCAGCAGGCTATAATCATGGAACCAGCTCTGAGAAATCATGCTGCTCAGCTGGCAATAATCAAGTAGATGAGCAGGCAGGAATTATGCAGCACAGGTGGGCAATTGTCAAGGAGATGACAAGACAGGAATCGTACAGCTCAGCTGGCAATTGTCAAAGCAGATGAGCAGACAGTAATCACGCAGCTCAGCAGGGGCCCTGAACACGTGACTGAGCATGCACTGTTCACGTCGCTGATCACACACTATCACGTGAATGATCATGCACTGATCACGTGGCTCTCATGCACTGATCACGTGATTGCGCATGCACTGACCACGTAATTGTATGCACTGCTCACGTGGCTATCATGCACTTAACATGTGACTGATCATGCACTGATCACGTAGTTATCTTGCACTGATCACTTGGCTGATCATACACTCATCACGGGACTGATCGTGCACTGATTATGGCGCTATCATGCATTGACTACATGACTCCACATGCACTGATCACGTGGATGATCATGCACTGATCACGTGACTGACCATGCACTGATCACGTGACTGATCATGCACTGATCACGTGGCTGATCATGCACTGATCACGTGGCTATCACGCACTGCTCACGTGGCTGATCATGCAATGATCACGTAGCTACCATGTACTGGTCACGTGAATGATCATGCACTGATCACGTAATTGATCATGCACTGGTCATGTGGCTGATCATGCACTGATCACGTGGCTGATCAACACTGATCACGTGACTGATCATGCACTGATCACGTGACTGATCATGCACTGATCACGTGGCTATCATGCACTGATCACTTGGCTGGTCATACCTGATCAGTGCTCGTCATGCACTGATCAGTGGCTGATCATGCACTGATCAACGTGACTGATCAGCACTGATTCACGTGGCTATCATGCAGTGATCACGTGGCTATCATGCAAGATCACATGGCTGATCATGCAATGATCACGTAGCTACCATATACTGGTCACGTGAACTGATCATACACTGTTCACCTGTCTGACCATGCACTGCTCACGTGGCTGATCACACACTGTTCATGTAACTGATCATGCCACTGATCACGTGGATATCATGCATTGATCACGTGCTGAACATGCATTGTTCACGTGGCTTACCCACACCTGTCACGTGACTGATCATGCACTGATCACGTTGGCACTCATGCACTGGATCACCGTGGCTGATCATACTCTGCTCACGTAACTGATCATGCACACATCCGTGGCTATCAATGGCACTTCTCACCTGGCTGGTGCATGGCAATGTTCACTTGTAGCTACCATATACTGGTCACGTGACTGATCATGCTCAGATCACGTAAATGATCATGCACTGTTCAGTTGACTGATCATGTACTGATCACGTGACTGATCATGCACTGATCACGTGGCTATCATGCACTGCTCACGTGGCTGATCATGCAATGATCACGTAGCAACCATGTACTGGTCACGTGACTGATCATGCACTATTCACGTAATTAATCCTGCACGTGATCACCTGACTTCATGCATGCACTGATCACGTGGCTGATCACACACGTATCACGTGACTGATCATGCACTGATCACGTGGCTATCATGCACTAATCAACGTGATAAACATACACTGATCATGTGAACAGATCATGCAGTGGATGCACGCGGCTATCATGTACACTGCTCACCGGTGGGCTGACCATGCAATGATCACGGTAGCTACCCATGTACTGGTCACGTGAGTGATCATGCACTGCAGCACTGTAATTGGATCATACACTGGATCAGGTGACTTATCATGCACTGTTCACGTGACTGATCATGCACTGATCACGTGACTGATCATGGCACTGATCTCGTTGCTATCCATGCAAGGTTCACATGGCAGATCAATGTAAATGATCACGTAGCTACCATGTACTGGTCACGGGTGACTATCATGCACTGATCATCCGTAATTTGATCATGCACTGATCACGTGGCTGATCATACACTGATCACGTGACTGATCATGCACTGATCACGTGGCTGATCATGCAATGATCACGTAGCTACCATGTACTGGTCACGTGACTGATCATGCACTAATCACGTAATTGATCATGCACTGATCATCTGCATCATGATCATGTACTGGTCACGTGACTGCATGCACTAATCACGTATGACTGCACGTCACTGCACTGAATCACGTGACTGGTCATGCACTGATCACGTGGCTGATCATGCACTGATCACGTGACTGATCATGCCACATACGTGGCTATCATGCACTGCTCACGTGGCTGGTCATGCAATGATCACGTCGCTACCATATACTGGTCACGTGAATGATCATGCACAGATCACGTAAATGATCATGCAACTGTTCCCGGACTGATCATGTACTGATCACGTGACTGATCATGCACTGATCACTGGCTATCATGCTCTCCTCAAGTGGGTGATCATGCAATGATCATGTAGAAACCATGTACTGGTCACCTGACTGATCATGCACTGATCATGTAATTGATCCAGCACTGATCACGTGGCTCATCATGCACTGATCCGTGACTGATCATGCACTGATCACGTGGCTATCATGCACTGAATCACTTGGCTGGTCATACACTGATCACGGCAGCTACCATGTACTCGTCACGTGACTGATCATGCACTGATGACGTAATTGATCATGCACTGATCATCGTGGGCTGATCATGCAATGATCAATTAACTGATCATGCACTGATCACGTGACTTATCATGCACTGATCACGTGGCTTTAATGCACTGATCACATGGCTGGTCATACACTGATCACGTGCCTGGTCATGCACAGATTACATGACTGATCATGCACTGATCACGTCACAGATCATGCACTGATCACCTGGCTATCATGGCACTACTCCACGTGCTGATCATTGCAATTATCCAAGTAGCTAACCATGTACCGGTCACCGTGACAGATACATACACCCATCAGGGCTGACTGATCATGCAACTGATTCACGTGGCTATTCATCGCACTGTTCACGGTGGCTGATCCACACTGATCACCTGCCTGGTCATGCAAGATCACGTGACTAATCATGAACTAGATCACGTAGCAATCACCCAACTGATCCACCTGGCTGATCATTGCACTGGATCAACGTGGGGCTATCATGCAATGATCAACTGTGGCCTATCATGCAACTGATTCCACCGTGGCTGAATCATGCACTGATTACCGTGACCGAGCATGGACTGATCACATTGACTATTCATGTAGTGATCACGTGCACTTAATGGCGCTGACCAGTGGACTGATCAATTGCGCTGAGCATGTTTGCTATCATACACTGGATCATGAGTGCCATCTGGGAGGCAATTACAACAAAGAGCTCGAGTAGGCATGAATCAAACAGTCAGCAGGCAATAATAATGGAACTCAGCTGTGAGGAATCATGCTGCTCAGCTGGCAATAATCAAGCAGTGAGCAGCAGGAATTACACAGCACAGCTGGCAATTGTCAAGCAGATGACAGCAAATCGTGCAGCTCAGCGCAATGTCAAGCAATGGCAACAGTAATCACGCGCTCAGCAGTCCCTGATCACGTGACTGAGCATGCACTGTTCACCTGGCTATCATACACTGATCACGTGATTGATCAAGCACTGACACTTGGATATCATGCACTGATCACGTGGCTATCATACACTGTTCACGTGTCTGACCATGCACTGATCACGTGGCTGATCATACACTGCTCACGTAACTGATCATGCACTGATCCAGTAATTGATCATGCACTGATCACGTGGCTGAGCATGTAATGATCACCGTAGCTACCATGTACTGGTCCCTGAGTGACCATGCCACTGATCACGTAATTATCATTCACTGATCACGTGGCTGATCATGCACTGATCACGTGACTGATCATGCACAGATCACGTGACTGATCATGCACTGATCAGCGTGGCTATCATGCACTGCTCACGTGGCTGATCATGCAGTGATCACGCAGCTACCATGTACTGGTCACATGACTGATCTTGCACTGACCACGTAATTGATCATGCACTGATCACCTGGCTTATCATGCATTCATCATGTGACTGATCATGTGTTGATCAGTTTTGGTGTCACACACTGATCATGTGCATCTGGAGGCAATGAACAAAGAGCTGAGTAGGCAGGAATCCAGTCAGCAGGCTATAATCATGGAACTCAGCTCTGAGAAATCATGCTGCTCAGGCTGCAATAATCATAGAATGAGCAGGCAGGAATTATGCAGCACAGGTGGGCAATTGTCAAGCAGATGACAGACAGGAATCGTACAGCTCAGCTGGCAATTGTCAAAGGCTAGATGAGCAGACAGTAATCACGCAGCCTCAGCAGGCCCTGAACACTGACTGAGCGTGCACTGTTCACGTCGCTGATCACACACCTATCACGTGAATGATCATGCACTGATCACGTGGCTCTCATGCACTGATCACGTGATTGCGCATGCACTGACCAGGTAATGTATCACTGCTCACGTGGCTATCATGCACTGATGACGTGGCTGATCATGCACTTCATGTGCTGATCATGCACTGATCACGTAGCTATCTTGCACTGATCACTTGGCTGATCATACACTCATCACGGGACTGATCGTGCACTGATTATGGCGCTATCAGCATTGACTACATGACTCTGCACTGATCACGTGGATGATCATGCACTGATCACGTGACTGACCATGCACTGATCACGTGACTGATCATGCACTGATCACGTGGCTGATCATGCACTGATCACGTGGCTATCACGCACTGCTCACGTGGCTGATCATGCAATGATCACGTAGCTACCATGTACTGGTCACGTGAATGATCATGCACTGATCACGTAATTGATCATGCACTGGTCATGTGGCTGATCATGCACTGATCACGTGGCTGATCATACACTGATCACGTGACTGATCATGCACTGATCACGTGACTGATCATGCACTGATCACGTGGCTATCATGCACTGATCACGTGGCTATCATGCACAGATCACATGGCTGATCATGCAATGATCACGTAGCTACCATATACTGGTCACGTGACTGATCATACACTGTTCACCTGTCTGACCATGCACTGCTCACGTGGCTGATCACACACTGTTCATGGAACTGATCATGCACTGATCAGGTGGATATCATGCATTGATCACGTGGCTGAACATGCATTGTTCACGTGGCTTACCACACACCTGTCACGTGACTGATCATGCACTGATCACGTGGCACTCATGCACTGATCACGTGGCTGATCATACTCTGCTCACGTAACTGATCATGCACACATCACTGGCTATCATGCACTTCTCACCTGGCTGGTCATGCAATGTTCACGTAGCTACCATATACTGGTCACTGACTGATCATGCTCAGATCACGTAAATGATCATGCACTGTTCAGTTGACTGATTCATGTACTGATCACGGTGACTGATACATGCACATGATCATCGTGGCTATTCATGCACTGCTTCACGTGGCTGAATCATTGCAATGATCACGTAAGCAAACATGTTACTGGTCACTGTGACCTGATCATTGCATGATCAGCGTAATTAATCCTACCAACTGATTCACCTGACTCATCATGGCACTGATCACGTGGCTGATCACAGCTACGTATCGCGTGACTGATCATGCACTGATCACATGGCTATCATGCACTAATCACGTGGATAAACATACACTGATCATGTGACGATCATGCAGTGATCACGCGCTATCCATCACTGCTTCACGTGGCTGACCATGCAATGATCACGTAGCTACCATGTACTGGTCACGTGAGTGATCATACACTGAGCACGTAATTGATCATACACTGATCAGGTGACTTATCATGCACTGTTCACGTGACTGATCATGCACTGATCACGTGATGATCATGCACTGATCTCGTTGCTATCATGCAAGGTCCACATGGCAGATCATGTAATGATCACGTAGCTACCATGTACTGGTCACGTGACTATCATGCACTGATCACGTAATTGATCATGCACTGATCACGTGGCTGATCATACACTGATCACGTGACTGATCATGCACTGATCACGTGGCTGATCATGCAATGATCAGTAGCTACCATGTACTGGTCACGTGACTGATCATGCACTAATCACGTAATTGATCATGCACTGACACGTGGCTGATCATGCAATTATCATGTAGCTACCATGTACTGGTCACGTGACTGATCATGCACTAATCACATAATTGATCATGCACTGATCACGTGGCTGATCTGCACTAATCACGTGACTGGTCATGCACTGATCACGTGGCTGATCATGCACTGATCACGTGAACTGATCATGCACACATCACGTGGCTATCATGCACTGCTACGTGGCTGGTCATGCAATGATCACGTCGCTACCATATACTGGTCACGTGAATGATCATGCACAGATCACGTAAATGATCATGCACTGTTCCCGTGACTGCATCATGGTACTGATCACGTGGACTGATCATGCACTGATCACGTGGCTATCATGCTCTCCTCCAGTGGGTTGATCATGCATGATTCATGTAGCAACCCTGTAACTGGTCACCTGACTGATCATGGCACTGCATCATGTAATTGATCCAGCACTGATCACGTGGCTCATCATGCACTGCTCTCTGTGGACTGATCATGCACTGATCAGTGGCTATCATGCACTGATCACTGGCTGGTCATACACTGATCACGGCAGCTCTACCATGTACGTTCGTCACGTGGACTGGATCATGCACTGCATGACGTAATTGATCATGCACTGATCATGTGGCTGATCATGCACTGATCACTTAACTGATCATTGCACTGATCACGTGACTTATCATGCACTGATCACGTGGCTTTAATGCCCACTGATCACATGGCTGGTCATACACTGATCACGTGCCTGGTCATGCACAGATTTACATGACATGATCATGCACTGATCACGTCACAGATCATGCACTGATCACCTGGCTATCATGCACTTCTCACGTGGCTGATCATGCAATGATCATGTAGCTACCATGTACCGGTACCGTGACATATCATACACCCATCAGGTGACTGATAATGCACTGATCAAGTGGCTATCATGCACTGTTCACGTGGCTGATCATACACTGATCACCTGCCTGGTCATGCACAGATCACGTGACTAATCATGAACTGATCACGTAGCAATCATTCCACTGATCACCTGGCTGATCATGCACTGATCACGTGGCTATCATGCAATGATCACGTGGCTATCATGCACTGATCACGTGGCTGATCATGCACTGATACCGTGACTGAGCATGGACTGATCACATGACTATCATGTAGTGATCACGTGACTTAATGGCGCTGACCATGTGACTGATCATGCGCTGAGCATGTTTGCTATCATACACTGATCATGTGCCTCTGGAGGCAATAAACAAAGAGCTGAGTAGGCATGAATCAAACAGTCAGCAGGCAATAATCATGGAACTCAGCTGTGAGGAATCATGCTGCTCAGCTGGCAATAATCAAGCAGCTGAGCAGGCAGGAATTACACAGCAAGCTGCAATTGTCAAGCAGATGACAGGCAGGAATCGTGCAGTCAGCTGGCATTGTCAAGCAGATGAGCAGACAGGAATCACGCAGGTCAGCAGTCCCTGATCACGTGACTGAGCATGCACTGTTCCACGCCTGGCTGATCATACACTGATCACGTGATTGATCAAGCATGATCCTTGGATATCATGCACTGATCACGTGGCTGAATCATACACTGTTCACGTGTCTGACCATGCACTGATCACGTGGCTGATCATACACTGCTCACGTAAACTGATCATGCACTGATCACGTAATGATCATGCCACTGATCACGTGGCTGATCATGTAATGATCACGTAGCTACCATGTACTGGTCCCGTGAGTGATCATGCACTGATCACGTAATTGATCATTCACTGATCACGTGGCTGATCATGCACTGAACACGTGACTGATCATGCACAGATCACGTGACTGATCATGCACTGATCACGTGGCTATCATGCACTGCTCACGTGGCTGATCATGCAGTGATCACGCAGCTACCATGTACTGGTCACATGACTGATCTTGCACTGATCACGTAATTGATCATGCACTGATCACCTGGCTTATCATGCATTCATCATGTGACTGATCATGTGCTGATCATGTTTGGTGTCACACACTGATCATGTGCATCTGGAGGCAATGAACAAAGAGCTGAGTAGGCAGGAATCAGTCAGCAGGCTATAATCATGGAACTCAGCTCTGAGAAATCATGCTGCTCAGCTGGCAATAATCAAGTAGATGAGCAGGCAGGAATTATGCAGCACAGGTGGCAATTGTCAAGCAGATGACAGACAGGAATCGTACAGCTCAGCTGGCAATTGTCAAGCAGATGAGCAGACAGTAATCACGCAGCTCAGCAGGCCCTGAACACGTGACTGAGCATGCACTGTTCACGTCGCTGATCACACACCTATCACGTGAATGATCATGCACTGATCACGTGGCTCTCATGCACTGATCACGTGATTGCGCATGCACTGACCACGTAATTGTATGCACTGCTCACGTGGCTATCATGCACTGATGACGTGGCTGATCATGCACTTTTCATGTGACTGATCATGCACTGATCACGTAGCTATCTTGCACTGATCACTTGGCTGATCATACACTCATCACGGGACTGATCGTGCACTGATTATGGCGCTATCAGGCATTGACTACATGACTCCACATGCACTGATCACGTGGATGATCATGCACTGATCACGTGACTGACCATGCACTGATCACGTGACTGATCATGCACTGATCACGTGGCTGATCATGCACTGATCACGTGGCTATCACGCACTGCTCACGTGGCTGATCATGCAATGATCACGTAGCTACCATGTACTGGTCACGTGAATGATCATGCACTGATCACGTAATTGATCATGCACTGGTCATGTGGCTGATCATGCACTGATCACGTGGCTGATCATACACTGATCACGTGACTGATCATGCACTGATCACGTGACTGATCATGCACTGATCACGTGGCTATCATGCACTGATCACTTGGCTGGTCATACTGATCACGTGCCTCGTCATGCACTGATCACGTGGCTGATCATGCACTGATCACGTGACTGATCATGCACTGATCACGTGGCTATCATGCAGTGATCACGTGGCTATCATGCACAGATCACATGGCTGATCATGCAATGATCACGTAGCTACCATATACTGGTCACGTGACTGATCATACACTGTTCACCTGTCTGACCATGCACTGCTCACGTGGCTGATCACACACTGTTCATGGAACTGATCATGCACTGATCAGGTGGATATCATGCATTGATCACGTGGCTGAACATGCATTGTTCACGTGGCTTACCACACACCTGTCACGTGACTGATCATGCACTGATCACGTGGCACTCATGCACTGATCACGTGGCTGATCATACTCTGCTCACGTAACTGATCATGCACACATCACGTGGCTATCATGCACTTCTCACCTGGCTGGTCATGCAATGTTCACGTAGCTACCATATACTGGTCACGTGACTGATCATGCTCAGATCACGTAAATGATCATGCACTGTTCAGTTGACTGATCATGTACTGATCACGTGACTGATCATGCACTGATCACGTGGCTATCATGCACTGCTCACGTGGCTGATCATGCAATGATCACGTAGCAACCATGTACTGGTCACGTGACTGATCATGCACTGATCACGTGGCTGATCACACACGTATCACGTGACTGATCATGCACTGATCACGTGGCTATCATGCACTAATCACGTGGATAAACATACACTGATCATGTGACAGATCATGCAGTGATCACGCGGCTATCATGCACTGCTCACGTGGCTGACCATGCAATGATCACGTAGCTACCATGTACTGGTCACGTGAGTGATCATGCACTGAGCACGTAATTGATCATACACTGATCAGGTGACTTATCATGCACTGTTCACGTGACTGATCATGCACTGATCACGTGACTGATCATGCACTGATCTCGTTGCTCTCATGCAAGGTTCACATGGCAGATCATGTAATGATCACGTAGCTACCATGTACTGGTCACGTGACTATCATGCACTGATCACGTAATTGATCATGCACTGATCACGTGGCTGATCATACACTGATCACGTGACTGATCATGCACTGATCACGTGGCTGATCATGCAATGATCACGTAGCTACCATGTACTGGTCACGTGACTGATCATGCACTAATCACGTAATTGATCATGCACTGATCAC
>NW_020192203.1:0-16954 GCF_002263795.3 Bos taurus | reverse complement strand
CGACACCCCGCACCCCCACCGCCGAGGGCCGGTTTAGGGTTGAGGGTTAGGGTTAGGCTTAGGGTTAGGGTTAGGCTTTAGGAGTTCGCGGTACCCCGTCCCCGGCCGGACACCCCGCCACCCACCGCCCTGAGGCGGTTACGGGCTTAGGGTTTAGGGTTAGGGTTAGGGTTCGCGTACCCCGTCCCCCGACAGACCCGGACCGCACGCCCACCGCAGCCGGAGGCCGGGTTCGGGTTAGGGGTTAGGGTAGGTAGGGTTGGGGTTCGCGTAACCCTGCCCCCCGACACCCCGCACGCCCCCGAGCCCGAGGCCGGTTAGGTAGGGTTAGGGTTAGGGTTAGGTGGTTCGCGTACCCCGCCCCCGACACCCCGCACCCCCGGATTAGGGTTTTAGGGTTAGGTTAGGAGTTAGGGTTCCGGCGTGACACTCTGCCCCCGCACACCCCGCACCCCCACCCTGCCGAGCCTGGTTAGGGTTCTAGGGTTCAGGGTTTAGGGGTTAGCTTAGGGGTTCGCGTACCGCCGTTCCCCCCGGACACCATCCCCGCACACCCCGGATTAGGGTTAGGGTTAGGGTTAGGGTTAGGGTTCGCGTACCCCTGCCCCCCGACACCCCGCACCCCCGGCCCCGAGGCCGGGTTAGGGTTTAGGGTTAGGGTTAGGGTTAGGCTTAGGGTTCCGTACCCCGTCCCCCCGACACCCCGCACCCCCGGATTAGGGTTAGGGTTAGGGTTAGGGTTAGGGTTCGCGTACCCCTGCCCCCCGACACCGCACCCCCCGGCCCCGAGGCCGGGTTAGGGTTAGGGTTAGGGTTAGGGTTAGGCTTAGGGTTCGCGTACCCCTGCCCCCCGACACCCCGCACCCCCACCGCCGAGGCCGGGTTAGGGTTAGGGTTAGGGTTAGGGTTAGGCTTAGGGTTCGCGTACCCCGTCCCCCCGACACCCCGCACCCCCGGATTAGGGTTAGGGTTAGGGTTAGGGTTAGGGTTCGCGTACCCCTGCCCCCCGACACCCCGCACCCCCGGCCCCGAGGCCGGGTTAGGGTTAGGGTTAGGGTTAGGGTTAGGCTTAGGGTTCGCGTACCCCTGCCCCCCGACACCCCGCACCCCCACCGCCGAGGCCGGGTTAGGGTTAGGGTTAGGGTTAGGGTTAGGCTTAGGGTTCGCGTACCCCGTCCCCCCGACACCCCGCAGCCCCGGATTAGGGTTAGGGTTAGGGTTAGGGTTAGGGTTCGCGTACCCCTGCCCCCCGACACCCCGCACCCCCGGCCCCGAGGCCCGGTTAGGGTTAGGCTTAGGGTTAGGGTTAGGGTTCGCGTACCCTAACCCCCCGACACCCCGCACCCCCACCGCCGAGGCCGGGTTAGGGTTAGGGTTAGGGTTAGCCTCTGCCTTAGGGTCAGGGTTCGGTTCCTTTTAGAGTTATCGTTGGGGCTACGGTGTGGCTATAATTCCAGTTATGCCATGATTAATTTAGCGCGTGATTAGTTTAGCGGATGATTAAGTTAAGGGATGATTCAATTAGGCCGTGATTGAATTAGGCCGTGATTCAATTAGGCCGTGATTAGTTTAGCGGATGATTCAATTAGGCCGTGATTCAATTAGGCCGTGATTAGTTTAGCGGATGATTCAATCAGGCCGTGATTCAATCAGGCCGTGATTCAATTAGGGTTAGGGTTAGGGTTAGGCTTAGGGTTCGCGTACCCCGTCCCCCGACACCCCGCACCCCCGGATTAGGGTTAGGGTTAGGGTTAGGGTTAGGGTTTGCGTACCCCTGCCCCCCGACACCCCGCACCCCCACCGCCGAGGCCGGGTTAGGGTTAGGGTTAGGGTTAGGGTTAGGGTTCGCGTACCCCGTCCCCCCGACACCCCGCACCCCCGGATTAGGGTTAGGGTTAGGGTTAGGGTTAGGGTTCGCGTACCCCTGCCCCCCGACACCCCGCACCCCCACCGCCGAGGCCGGGTTAGGGTTAGGGTTAGGGTTAGGGTTAGGGTTAGGGTTCGCGTACCCCTGCCCCCCGACACCCCGCACCCCCACCGCCGAGGCCGGGTTAGGGTTAGGGTTAGGGTTAGGGTTAGGGTTCGCGTACCCCGTCCCCCCGACACCCCGCACCCCCGGATTAGGGTTAGGGTTAGGGTTAGGGTTAGGGTTCGCGTACCCCTGCCCCCCGACACCCCGCACCCCCACCGCCGAGGCCGGGTTAGGGTTAGGGTTAGGGTTAGGGTTAGGCTTAGGGTTCGCGTACCCCGTCCCCCCGACACCCCGCACCCCCACCGCCGAGGCCGGGTTAGGGTTAGGGTTAGGGTTAGGGTTAGGCTTAGGGTTCGCGTACCCCGTCCCCCCGACACCCCGCACCCCCACCGCCGAGGCCGGGTTAGGGTTAGGGTTAGGGTTAGGGTTAGGGTTCGCGTACCCCGTCCCCCCGACACCCCGCAGCCCCGGCCCCGAGGGTTAGGGTTAGGGTTAGGGTTAGGGTTCGCGTACCCCTGCCCCCCGACACCCCGCACCCCCACCGCCGAGGCCGGGTTAGGGTTAGGGTTAGGGTTACGGTTAGGCTTAGGGTTCGCGTACCCCGTCCCCCCGACACCCCGCACCCCCGGATTAGGGTTAGGGTTAGGGTTAGGGTTAGGGTTCGCGTACCCCTGCCCCCCGACACCCCGCACCCCCACCGCCGAGGCCGGGTTAGGGTTAGGGTTAGGGTTAGGGTTAGGCTTAGGGTTCGCGTACCCCGTCCCCCCGACACCCCGCACCCCCACCGCCGAGGCCGGGTTAGGGTTAGGGTTAGGGTTAGGGTTAGGCTTAGGGTTCGCGTACCCCGTCCCCCCGACACCCCGCACCCCCACCGCCGAGGCCGGGTTAGGGTTAGGGTTAGGGTTAGGGTTAGGCTTAGGGTTCGCGTACCCCGTCCCCCCGACACCCCGCAGCCCCGGCCCCGAGGGTTAGGGTTAGGGTTAGGGTTAGGGTTCGCGTACCCCGTCCCCCCGACACCCCGCACCCCCGGATTACGGTTAGGGTTAGGGTTAGGGTTAGGGTTAGGGTTAGGGTTAGGGTTGGGTTAGGGTTAGGGTTAGGGTTAGGGTTAGGGTTAGGGTTAGGGTTAGGGTTAGGGTTCGCGTACCCCTGCCCCCCGACACCCCGCACCCCCGGCCCCGAGGCCGGGTTAGGGTTAGGGTTAGGGTTAGGGTTAGGCTTAGGGTTAGGGTTAGGGTTCGCGTACCCCGTCCCCCCGACACCCCGCACCCCCACCGCCGAGGCCGGGTTAGCCTCTGCCTGAGGGTCAGGGTTCGGGTCCTTTTAGAGTTATCGTTGGGGCTACGGTGTGGCTATAATTCCAGTTATGCCATGATTAATGTAGCGCGTGATTAGTTTAGCGGATGATTAAGTTAAGGGATGATTCAATTAGGCCTTGATTAAATTAGGCCGTGATTCAATTATGCCGTGATTAGTTTAGCGGATGATTCAATTAGGCCGTGATTCAATTAGGCCGTGATTAGTTTAGCGGATGATTCAATCAGGCCGTGATTCAATCAGGCCGTGATTCAATTAGGCCGTGATTAGTTTAGCGGATGATTCAATTAGGCCGTGATTCAATTAGGCCGTGATTAGTTTAGCGGATGATTCAATTAGGCCGTGATTCAATTAGGCCGTGATTAGTTTAGCGGATGATTCAATCGGGCCGTGATTCAATTAGGCCGTGATTAGTTTAGCGGATGATTCAATCAGGCCGTGATTCAATCAGGCCGTGATTAGTTTAGCGGACGATTCAATTAGGCCGTGATTCATTTAGCACGTGATTAGGTTAGCGCGTGATTAGGTTAAAGCTAAAGAGCTTACCTGCATTGAGGGCGGGCGGGCGGGCGGGGCGGAGGTTGAAGGGCGGCCGAAACCCGGTCCGGAGCAAGCCAGCCGCGGTAGCGTAGCGGGTAGAGTCAGGCAGGCAGGTTAGGCAGGTCAGGAGTTCGAGCCCCAGGTAGGGTCACAGGCAGGTACAGGTGAGCCGCTAGCGGCCAAGGGAGGGGGACAGCCTCTTTTTTTGCGGGGCGGGGCCGGCGCCGGAAGGGGCGGGACCGAGACCGGAAGCGGCCGGGACTTTTGTGTCGGAGGTTTGGATTTTCGAGTTATGTACTTATGTATTCATCGCGGATTAAATCATGGAGTTCTCTCAGTGTTTGATTTTCGAATTATTTATTTATTTATTTATTCGTTTATGTGTCGCTGATGAAATCATGTCGTTCTCGAATGCTCCTGGGTCCGAGGGGAAGGCAGGCCAGAGCGGAGCTGAGGCCGGTCAGGCTCCCAGTCACGTCTCCCACACTCCCACACTCCCGCAGCCAGCCTGCTCCTTCCTTCCTTCCTTCCTTCCTTCCTTCCTTCCTTCCTTCCTTCCTTCCTTCTTTCCTTCCTTCCCTCCCTCCCGCCCGGGCGCGAACGCTAGAAGCCGGGAACGGCTCGGCGAGGCTCCCCCAGGGCAGAGCGGCGGCCTCTCGGCCGGGGCTCCGCGCTCTCGCGCCCGCCCGGGCGCGGATCTGGAGCTCCGCCGGCCGGCGTGGAAGCTCACTCGGTCCTTCCTTCCCCATCCATCCAGGCTCGCTCGGAAGGAAGGCCCCCCACACCACATCCACACACACGTCTCTGCTCTGGAGGAGAGCTCCGGAGAAGCCCAGTCTGGCGGCCGCTTTCTCGGCACACACACACGGAGGGAAAACACGCTGGCTGGCTGGCTGGCTGGCTGGCTGGCTGGCTGGCTGGCGGTGGAGCCGCCTCTCCCCGAGCCAGGGGCAGGCGGGCAGGCGGGCGGGCGGGCGGGCCCTGGGACCCCGATTCCCCTCCGTGCCGCGCTCGCTGAGTCTGGGCGGCCAAGCACACACACAGCGTGGGAATGCGGCCCGAGCACGGGGCGCTTCCCTTCCCCCTCGGACAGAGCTCTCTCCTCGCTCGCTCGCTCGCTCGCTCGCTCGCTCGCTCGCTCGCGGGAGGCCTTGGCGGTTTGTACACACGCCCGGGCGGGTCCGGAGCCCTCTGCCGGGAGGCCCCGGCTCTCCTAGGTCCGACCGGGGAAGGCAGGCGAGAGCGGAGCTGAGGCCGGTCAGGCTCCCCGTCACGTCTCCCACACTCCCACACCCCCGCAGCCGGCCTGCTCCTTCCTTCCTTCCTTCCTTCCTTCCTTCCCGGGCGCGAACGCTAGAAGCCGGGAACGGCTCGGCGAGGCTCCCTCCCCCAGGGCAGACTGAGCGGCCTCTCGGCCGGGGCTCCGCGCGCTCGCGCCCGCCCGGGCGCGGATCTGGAGCTCCGCCGGCCGGCGTGGAAGCTCACTCGGTCCTTCCTTCCCCACCCATCCAGGCTCGCTCGCGAGCAAGCACCCGCCGGCGGGCGGGCGGGCGGGAGGCCGGCCGGCCGGCCTGCCTGCCTGCCGGCCGGCCGGCCGGC
Organism: Bos taurus; assembly: GCF_002263795.3. Lineage (NCBI taxonomy): Eukaryota > Metazoa > Chordata > Mammalia > Artiodactyla > Bovidae > Bos > Bos taurus. The sequence continues at coordinate 11,526 of NW_020192203.1, read as the reverse complement.
CTGCCTCCCTCCCTCCCTCCCTCCCTCCCTCCCCTCTCCCGCGTGCTGGGAACTACTGCGCTTCCAGGCAGGCCGGGGCACACAGCACCGCCCGGCGCGCTCCGCTCAGGGGCCGGCTGGTTCCCCTGCGCTGGGGCTCCGCTACGGAGCCCAAACGCACGGAAGGAAGGCCCCCCCCCCCCACCCCCCACACCACATCCACACACACGTCTCTGCTCTGGAGGAGAGCTCCGGGGAAGCCCAGTCTGGCGGGCGCTTTCTCGGCACACACACACGGAGGGAAAACACGCTGGCTGGCTGGCTGGCTGGCTGGCTGGCTGGCTGGCTGGCGGTGGAGCCGCCTCTCCCCGAGCCAGGGGCAGGCAGGCAGGCAGGCAGTCAGGCGGGCCCTGGGACCCCGATTCCCCTCCGTGCCGCGCTCGCTGAGTCTGGGCGGCCAAGCTCACACACAGCGTGGGAATGCGGCCCGAGCACGGGGCGCTTCCCTTCCCCCTCGGACAGAGCTCTCTCCTCGCTCGCTCGCTCGCTCGCTCGCGGGAGGCCTTGGCGGTTTGTACACACGCCCGGGCGGGCCCGGAGCCCTCTGCCGGGAGGCCCCGGCTCTCCTAGGTCCGAGGGGGGAAGGCAGGCGAGAGCGGAGCTGAGGCAAGTCACCCCCCACCCCCCCCCCCCCCCCCCGAAATCCACACCCGCAAGCGTAGGGTCATGATTAGCTCAGGGGATGATTAGTTTAGGCCACGATTCGGTTAGGGCGTGATGAGTTTAGCGGGCGATTACATTAAGGGGTGATTCAATCAGGCCGTGATTCGTTCAGGGGACGATTCGATCAGGCCACGAGTCAATTAGGCCGTGATTCAATCAGGCCGTGATGAGTTCAGCGGCTGATGCAATTAGGCCATGATTCATTTCGCGCGTGATTAGGTTAAGGCCACAGAGCTTCCCTGCCCTGCATTGAGAGCGGGCGGGCGGGGCGGAGGTTGAAGGGCGGCCGAAACCCGGTCCGGAGCAAGCCAGCCGCGGTAGCGTAGCGGGTAGAGTCAGGCAGGCAGGTAGGCAGGCAGGTTAGGCAGGCAGGTCAGGAGTTCGAATCCCAGGTAGGGTGTAGGATGTAGGTAGGCAGGCAGGTAGGTAGGCAGGGTCCTTAGAGCTAGGGGTGAGATAGGAACACCCTCTCTTTTTGCGGGGCGGGGCGGGCGCCGGAAGGGGCGGGACAGAGACCGGAAGCGCCCGCGACTTTTTTCGGGCAGGGGTTTTGATTTTTGAATTATTTATTTATTTATCGCTGATTAAATCACGGGTTTAGGGTTAGGGTTAGGGTTAGGGTTAGGGTTAGGGTTAGGGTTAGGGTTCGCGTACCCCTGCCCCCCGACACCCCGCACCCCCACCGCCGAGGCCGGGTTAGGGTTAGGGTTAGGGTTAGGGTTAGGGTTCGCGTACCCCGTCCCCCCGACACCCCGCACCCCCGGATTAGGGGTTAGGGTAGGGTTAGGGTTAGGGTTCGCGTACCCCTGCCCCCCGACACCCGCACCCCCACGCCGAGGCCGGGTTAGGGTTAGGGTTAGGGTTAGGGTTAGGGTTAGGGTTCGCGTACCCCTGCCCCCCGACACCCCGCACCCCCACCGCGAGGGCCGGGTTAGGGTTAGGTTAGGGTTAGGGTTAGGGTTCGCGTACCCCGTCCGCCCCGACACCCCCGCCCCCCACCGCCGAGGCCGGGTTAGGGTTAGGGTTAGGGTTAGGGTTAGGGTTCGCGTACCCCGTCCGCCCGACACCCCGCAGCCCGGGCCCCGAGGTTAGTGGTTAGGGTTTAGGGTTAGGGTTCGCGTACCCCCCCCGACACCCCGCACCCCCACCGCCGAGGCCGGGTTAGGGTTAGGTTAGGGTTACGGTTAGGCTTAGGGTTGCGTTACCGCCCGTCCCCCACGCGACACCGCCGCACCCCAGGATTAGGGTTAGGGTTAGGGTTAGGGTTAGGGTTTCGCGTACCCTGCCCCCGACACCCCCGCAACCCCCACCGCCGAGGCCCGGTTAGGGTTTAAGGGTTAGGGTTAGGGTTAGGCTTAGGGTTCGCGTACCCCGTCCCCCCGACACCCCGCACCCCCGGATTAGGGTTAGGGTTAGGGTTAGGGTTAGGGTTCGCGTACCCCTGCCCCCGACACCCCGCACCCCGGCCCCGAGGCCGGGTTAGGGTTAGGGTTAGGGTTAGGGTTAGGCTTAGGGTTCGCGTACCCCTGCCCCCCGACACCCCGCACCCCCACCGCCGAGGCCGGGTTAGGGTTAGGGTTAGGGTTAGGGTTAGGCTTAGGGTTCGCGTACCCCGTCCCCCCGACACCCCGCACCCCCGGATTAGGGTTAGGGTTAGGGTTAGGGTTAGGGTTCGCGTACCCCTGCCCCCGACACCCCGCACCCCCGGCCCCGAGGCCGGGTTAGGGTTAGGGTTAGGGTTAGGGTTAGGCTTAGGGTTCGCGTACCCTGCCCCCCGACACCCCGCACCCCCACCGCCGAGGCCGGGTTAGGGTTAGGGTTAGGGTTAGGGTTAGGCTTAGGGTTCGCGTACCCCGTCCCCCCGACACCCCGCACCCCCCCGCCCGAGTAGCGGCGTCTTAGGTTAGGGTTGGGGTTTTAGGGTTTAGGGTTGGGGCTAGGTTAGTGGCTACCCTGCCCCCCGCACCCGCCGAGGCCGGTTAAGGGTTCCGCGTACCCCGTCCCCCGAACGCCGTTACCCCCACGCGAGGCCGGGTTAGCTCTGCTGAGGGTCAGGTTCGGGTCCTTTTAGAGTTATCGTTGGGGTAGGTGATGGTATAATTCCAGTTATGCATGAATTAATGTAGCGGCGTGAATTAGTTTACGCGATGATTAAGTTAAGGGATGATTCAATTAGGCCTTGATTAAATTAGGCCGTGAATTCAATTATGCCGTATTAGTTTAGGCGGATGACTCAATTAGGCCCGTGATTCAAATTAGGCCGTATTAGTTTAGCGATGATTCAATCAGGCCGTGATTCAATCAGGCCGTGATTCAATTAGGCCGTGATTAGTTTAGCGGATGATTCAATTAGGCCGTGATTCAATTAGGCCGTGATTAGTTTAGCGGATGATTCAATTAGGCCGTGATTCAATTAGGCCGTGATTAGTTTAGCGGATGATTCAATCGGGCCGTGATTCAATTAGGCCGTGATTAGTTTAGCGGATGATTCAATCAGGCCGTGATTCAATCAGGCCGTGATTAGTTTAGCGGACGATTCAATTAGGCCGTGATTCATTTAGCACGTGATTAGGTTAGCGCGTGATTAGGTTAAAGCTAAAGAGCTTACCTGCATTGAGGGCGGGCGGGCGGGCGGGGCGGAGGTTGAAGGGCGGCCGAAACCCGGTCCGGAGCAAGCCAGCCGCGGTAGCGTAGCGGGTAGAGTCAGGCAGGCAGGTTAGGCAGGTCAGGAGTTCGAGCCCCAGGTAGGGTCACAGGCAGGTACAGGTGAGCCGCTAGCGGCCAAGGGAGGGGGACAGCCTCTTTTTTTGCGGGGCGGGGCCGGCGCCGGAAGGGGCGGGACCGAGACCGGAAGCGGCCGGGACTTTTGTGTCGGAGGTTTGGATTTTCGAGTTATGTACTTATGTATTCATCGCGGATTAAATCATGGAGTTCTCTCAGTGTTTGATTTTCGAATTATTTATTTATTTATTTATTCGTTTATGTGTCGCTGATGAAATCATGTCGTTCTCGAATGCTCCTGGGTCCGAGGGGAAGGCAGGCCAGAGCGGAGCTGAGGCCGGTCAGGCTCCCAGTCACGTCTCCCACACTCCCACACTCCCGCAGCCAGCCTGCTCCTTCCTTCCTTCCTTCCTTCCTTCCTTCCTTCCTTCCTTCCTTCCTTCCTTCCTTCTTTCCTTCCTTCCCTCCCTCCCGCCCGGGCGCGAACGCTAGAAGCCGGGAACGGCTCGGCGAGGCTCCCCCAGGGCAGAGCGGCGGCCTCTCGGCCGGGGCTCCGCGCTCTCGCGCCCGCCCGGGCGCGGATCTGGAGCTCCGCCGGCCGGCGTGGAAGCTCACTCGGTCCTTCCTTCCCCATCCATCCAGGCTCGCTCGGAAGGAAGGCCCCCCACACCACATCCACACACACGTCTCTGCTCTGGAGGAGAGCTCCGGAGAAGCCCAGTCTGGCGGCCGCTTTCTCGGCACACACACACGGAGGGAAAACACGCTGGCTGGCTGGCTGGCTGGCTGGCTGGCTGGCTGGCTGGCGGTGGAGCCGCCTCTCCCCGAGCCAGGGGCAGGCGGGCAGGCGGGCGGGCGGGCGGGCCCTGGGACCCCGATTCCCCTCCGTGCCGCGCTCGCTGAGTCTGGGCGGCCAAGCACACACACAGCGTGGGAATGCGGCCCGAGCACGGGGCGCTTCCCTTCCCCCTCGGACAGAGCTCTCTCCTCGCTCGCTCGCTCGCTCGCTCGCTCGCTCGCTCGCTCGCTCGCGGGAGGCCTTGGCGGTTTGTACACACGCCCGGGCGGGTCCGGAGCCCTCTGCCGGGAGGCCCCGGCTCTCCTAGGTCCGACCGGGGAAGGCAGGCGAGAGCGGAGCTGAGGCCGGTCAGGCTCCCCGTCACGTCTCCCACACTCCCACACCCCCGCAGCCGGCCTGCTCCTTCCTTCCTTCCTTCCTTCCTTCCTTCCCGGGCGCGAACGCTAGAAGCCGGGAACGGCTCGGCGAGGCTCCCTCCCCCAGGGCAGACTGAGCGGCCTCTCGGCCGGGGCTCCGCGCGCTCGCGCCCGCCCGGGCGCGGATCTGGAGCTCCGCCGGCCGGCGTGGAAGCTCACTCGGTCCTTCCTTCCCCACCCATCCAGGCTCGCTCGCGAGCAAGCACCCGCCGGCGGGCGGGCGGGCGGGAGGCCGGCCGGCCGGCCTGCCTGCCTGCCGGCCGGCCGGCCGGCCTGCCTCCCTCCCTCCCTCCCTCCCTCCCTCCCCTCTCCCGCGTGCTGGGAACTACTGCGCTTCCAGGCAGGCCGGGGCACACAGCACCGCCCGGCGCGCTCCGCTCAGGGGCCGGCTGGTTCCCCTGCGCTGGGGCTCCGCTACGGAGCCCAAACGCACGGAAGGAAGGCCCCCCCCCCCCCACCCCCCACACCACATCCACACACACGTCTCTGCTCTGGAGGAGAGCTCCGGGGAAGCCCAGTCTGGCGGGCGCTTTCTCGGCACACACACACGGAGGGAAAACACGCTGGCTGGCTGGCTGGCTGGCTGGCTGGCTGGCTGGCTGGCGGTGGAGCCGCCTCTCCCCGAGCCAGGGGCAGGCAGGCAGGCAGGCAGTCAGGCGGGCCCTGGGACCCCGATTCCCCTCCGTGCCGCGCTCGCTGAGTCTGGGCGGCCAAGCTCACACACAGCGTGGGAATGCGGCCCGAGCACGGGGCGCTTCCCTTCCCCCTCGGACAGAGCTCTCTCCTCGCTCGCTCGCTCGCTCGCTCGCGGGAGGCCTTGGCGGTTTGTACACACGCCCGGGCGGGCCCGGAGCCCTCTGCCGGGAGGCCCCGGCTCTCCTAGGTCCGAGGGGGGAAGGCAGGCGAGAGCGGAGCTGAGGCAAGTCACCCCCCACCCCCCCCCCCCCCCCCGAAATCCACACCCGCAAGCGTAGGGTCATGATTAGCTCAGGGGATGATTAGTTTAGGCCACGATTCGGTTAGGGCGTGATGAGTTTAGCGGGCGATTACATTAAGGGGTGATTCAATCAGGCCGTGATTCGTTCAGGGGACGATTCGATCAGGCCACGAGTCAATTAGGCCGTGATTCAATCAGGCCGTGATGAGTTCAGCGGCTGATGCAATTAGGCCATGATTCATTTCGCGCGTGATTAGGTTAAGGCCACAGAGCTTCCCTGCCCTGCATTGAGAGCGGGCGGGCGGGGCGGAGGTTGAAGGGCGGCCGAAACCCGGTCCGGAGCAAGCCAGCCGCGGTAGCGTAGCGGGTAGAGTCAGGCAGGCAGGTAGGCAGGCAGGTTAGGCAGGCAGGTCAGGAGTTCGAATCCCAGGTAGGGTGTAGGATGTAGGTAGGCAGGCAGGTAGGTAGGCAGGGTCCTTAGAGCTAGGGGTGAGATAGGAACACCCTCTCTTTTTGCGGGGCGGGGCGGGCGCCGGAAGGGGCGGGACAGAGACCGGAAGCGCCCGCGACTTTTTTCGGGCAGGGGTTTTGATTTTTGAATTATTTATTTATTTATCGCTGATTAAATCACGGGTTTAGGGTTAGGGTTAGGGTTAGGGTTAGGGTTAGGGTTAGGGTTAGGGTTCGCGTACCCCTGCCCCCCGACACCCCGCACCCCCACCGCCGAGGCCGGGTTAGGGTTAGGGTTAGGGTTAGGGTTAGGGTTCGCGTACCCCGTCCCCCCGACACCCCGCACCCCCGGATTAGGGTTAGGGTTAGGGTTAGGGTTAGGGTTCGCGTACCCCTGCCCCCCGACACCCCGCACCCCCACCGCCGAGGCCGGGTTAGGGTTAGGGTTAGGGTTAGGGTTAGGGTTAGGGTTCGCGTACCCCTGCCCCCCGACACCCCGCACCCCCACCGCCGAGGCCGGGTTAGGGTTAGGGTTAGGGTTAGGGTTAGGGTTCGCGTACCCCGTCCCCCCGACACCCCGCACCCCCGGATTAGGGTTAGGGTTAGGGTTAGGGTTAGGGTTCGCGTACCCCTGCCCCCCGACACCCCGCACCCCCACCGCCGAGGCCGGGTTAGGGTTAGGGTTAGGGTTAGGGTTAGGCTTAGGGTTCGCGTACCCCGTCCCCCCGACACCCCGCACCCCCGGATTAGGGTTAGGGTTAGGGTTAGGGTTAGGGTTCGCGTACCCCTGCCCCCCGACACCCCGCACCCCCGGCCCCGAGGCCGGGTTAGGGTTAGGGTTAGGGTTAGGGTTAGGCTTAGGGTTCGCGTACCCCGTCCCCCCGACACCCCGCACCCCCGGATTAGGGTTAGGGTTAGGGTTAGGGTTAGGGTTCGCGTACCCCTGCCCCCCGACACCCCGCACCCCCGGCCCCGAGGCCGGGTTAGGGTTAGGGTTAGGGTTAGGGTTAGGCTTAGGGTTCGCGTACCCCTGCCCCCCGACACCCCGCACCCCCACCGCCGAGGCCGGGTTAGGGTTAGGGTTAGGGTTAGGGTTAGGCTTAGGGTTCGCGTACCCCGTCCCCCCGACACCCCGCACCCCCGGATTAGGGTTAGGGTTAGGGTTAGGGTTAGGGTTCGCGTACCCCTGCCCCCCGACACCCCGCACCCCCGGCCCCGAGGCCGGGTTAGGGTTAGGGTTAGGGTTAGGGTTAGGCTTAGGGTTCGCGTACCCCTGCCCCCCGACACCCCGCACCCCCACCGCCGAGGCCGGGTTAGGGTTAGGGTTAGGGTTAGGGTTAGGCTTAGGGTTCGCGTACCCCGTCCCCCCGACACCCCGCAGCCCCGGATTAGGGTTAGGGTTAGGGTTAGGGTTAGGGTTCGCGTACCCCTGCCCCCCGACACCCCGCACCCCCGGCCCCGAGGCCCGGTTAGGGTTAGGCTTAGGGTTAGGGTTAGGGTTCGCGTACCCTAACCCCCCGACACCCCGCACCCCCACCGCCGAGGCCGGGTTAGGGTTAGGGTTAGGGTTAGCCTCTGCCTTAGGGTCAGGGTTCGGTTCCTTTTAGAGTTATCGTTGGGGCTACGGTGTGGCTATAATTCCAGTTATGCCATGATTAATTTAGCGCGTGATTAGTTTAGCGGATGATTAAGTTAAGGGATGATTCAATTAGGCCGTGATTGAATTAGGCCGTGATTCAATTAGGCCGTGATTAGTTTAGCGGATGATTCAATTAGGCCGTGATTCAATTAGGCCGTGATTAGTTTAGCGGATGATTCAATCAGGCCGTGATTCAATCAGGCCGTGATTCAATTAGGGTTAGGGTTAGGGTTAGGCTTAGGGTTCGCGTACCCCGTCCCCCCGACACCCCGCACCCCCGGATTAGGGTTAGGGTTAGGGTTAGGGTTAGGGTTTGCGTACCCCTGCCCCCCGACACCCCGCACCCCCACCGCCGAGGCCGGGTTAGGGTTAGGGTTAGGGTTAGGGTTAGGGTTCGCGTACCCCGTCCCCCCGACACCCCGCACCCCCGGATTAGGGTTAGGGTTAGGGTTAGGGTTAGGGTTCGCGTACCCCTGCCCCCCGACACCCCGCACCCCCACCGCCGAGGCCGGGTTAGGGTTAGGGTTAGGGTTAGGGTTAGGGTTAGGGTTCGCGTACCCCTGCCCCCCGACACCCCGCACCCCCACCGCCGAGGCCGGGTTAGGGTTAGGGTTAGGGTTAGGGTTAGGGTTCGCGTACCCCGTCCCCCCGACACCCCGCACCCCCGGATTAGGGTTAGGGTTAGGGTTAGGGTTAGGGTTCGCGTACCCCTGCCCCCCGACACCCCGCACCCCCACCGCCGAGGCCGGGTTAGGGTTAGGGTTAGGGTTAGGGTTAGGCTTAGGGTTCGCGTACCCCGTCCCCCCGACACCCCGCACCCCCACCGCCGAGGCCGGGTTAGGGTTAGGGTTAGGGTTAGGGTTAGGCTTAGGGTTCGCGTACCCCGTCCCCCCGACACCCCGCACCCCCACCGCCGAGGCCGGGTTAGGGTTAGGGTTAGGGTTAGGGTTAGGGTTCGCGTACCCCGTCCCCCCGACACCCCGCAGCCCCGGCCCCGAGGGTTAGGGTTAGGGTTAGGGTTAGGGTTCGCGTACCCCTGCCCCCCGACACCCCGCACCCCCACCGCCGAGGCCGGGTTAGGGTTAGGGTTAGGGTTACGGTTAGGCTTAGGGTTCGCGTACCCCGTCCCCCCGACACCCCGCACCCCCGGATTAGGGTTAGGGTTAGGGTTAGGGTTAGGGTTCGCGTACCCCTGCCCCCCGACACCCCGCACCCCCACCGCCGAGGCCGGGTTAGGGTTAGGGTTAGGGTTAGGGTTAGGCTTAGGGTTCGCGTACCCCGTCCCCCCGACACCCCGCACCCCCACCGCCGAGGCCGGGTTAGGGTTAGGGTTAGGGTTAGGGTTAGGCTTAGGGTTCGCGTACCCCGTCCCCCCGACACCCCGCACCCCCACCGCCGAGGCCGGGTTAGGGTTAGGGTTAGGGTTAGGGTTAGGCTTAGGGTTCGCGTACCCCGTCCCCCCGACACCCCGCAGCCCCGGCCCCGAGGGTTAGGGTTAGGGTTAGGGTTAGGGTTCGCGTACCCCGTCCCCCCGACACCCCGCACCCCCGGATTACGGTTAGGGTTAGGGTTAGGGTTAGGGTTAGGGTTAGGGTTAGGGTTGGGTTAGGGTTAGGGTTAGGGTTAGGGTTAGGGTTAGGGTTAGGGTTAGGGTTAGGGTTCGCGTACCCCTGCCCCCCGACACCCCGCACCCCCGGCCCCGAGGCCGGGTTAGGGTTAGGGTTAGGGTTAGGGTTAGGCTTAGGGTTAGGGTTAGGGTTCGCGTACCCCGTCCCCCCGACACCCCGCACCCCCACCGCCGAGGCCGGGTTAGCCTCTGCCTGAGGGTCAGGGTTCGGGTCCTTTTAGAGTTATCGTTGGGGCTACGGTGTGGCTATAATTCCAGTTATGCCATGATTAATGTAGCGCGTGATTAGTTTAGCGGATGATTAAGTTAAGGGATGATTCAATTAGGCCTTGATTAAATTAGGCCGTGATTCAATTATGCCGTGATTAGTTTAGCGGATGATTCAATTAGGCCGTGATTCAATTAGGCCGTGATTAGTTTAGCGGATGATTCAATCAGGCCGTGATTCAATCAGGCCGTGATTCAATTAGGCCGTGATTAGTTTAGCGGATGATTCAATTAGGCCGTGATTCAATTAGGCCGTGATTAGTTTAGCGGATGATTCAATTAGGCCGTGATTCAATTAGGCCGTGATTAGTTTAGCGGATGATTCAATCGGGCCGTGATTCAATTAGGCCGTGATTAGTTTAGCGGATGATTCAATCAGGCCGTGATTCAATCAGGCCGTGATTAGTTTAGCGGACGATTCAATTAGGCCGTGATTCATTTAGCACGTGATTAGGTTAGCGCGTGATTAGGTTAAAGCTAAAGAGCTTACCTGCATTGAGGGCGGGCGGGCGGGCGGGGCGGAGGTTGAAGGGCGGCCGAAACCCGGTCCGGAGCAAGCCAGCCGCGGTAGCGTAGCGGGTAGAGTCAGGCAGGCAGGTTAGGCAGGTCAGGAGTTCGAGCCCCAGGTAGGGTCACAGGCAGGTACAGGTGAGCCGCTAGCGGCCAAGGGAGGGGGACAGCCTCTTTTTTTGCGGGGCGGGGCCGGCGCCGGAAGGGGCGGGACCGAGACCGGAAGCGGCCGGGACTTTTGTGTCGGAGGTTTGGATTTTCGAGTTATGTACTTATGTATTCATCGCGGATTAAATCATGGAGTTCTCTCAGTGTTTGATTTTCGAATTATTTATTTATTTATTTATTCGTTTATGTGTCGCTGATGAAATCATGTCGTTCTCGAATGCTCCTGGGTCCGAGGGGAAGGCAGGCCAGAGCGGAGCTGAGGCCGGTCAGGCTCCCAGTCACGTCTCCCACACTCCCACACTCCCGCAGCCAGCCTGCTCCTTCCTTCCTTCCTTCCTTCCTTCCTTCCTTCCTTCCTTCCTTCCTTCCTTCTTTCCTTCCTTCCCTCCCTCCCGCCCGGGCGCGAACGCTAGAAGCCGGGAACGGCTCGGCGAGGCTCCCCCAGGGCAGAGCGGCGGCCTCTCGGCCGGGGCTCCGCGCTCTCGCGCCCGCCCGGGCGCGGATCTGGAGCTCCGCCGGCCGGCGTGGAAGCTCACTCGGTCCTTCCTTCCCCATCCATCCAGGCTCGCTCGGAAGGAAGGCCCCCCACACCACATCCACACACACGTCTCTGCTCTGGAGGAGAGCTCCGGAGAAGCCCAGTCTGGCGGCCGCTTTCTCGGCACACACACACGGAGGGAAAACACGCTGGCTGGCTGGCTGGCTGGCTGGCTGGCTGGCTGGCTGGCGGTGGAGCCGCCTCTCCCCGAGCCAGGGGCAGGCGGGCAGGCGGGCGGGCGGGCGGGCCCTGGGACCCCGATTCCCCTCCGTGCCGCGCTCGCTGAGTCTGGGCGGCCAAGCACACACACAGCGTGGGAAATGCGGCCCGAGCACGGGCGCTTCCCTTCCCCCTCGGACAGAGCTCTCTCCTCGCTCGCTCGCTCGCTCGCTCGCTCGCTCGCTCGCTCGCTCGCGGGAGGCCTTGGCGGTTTTGTACACACGCCCGGGCGGGTCCGGAGCCCTCTGCCGGGAGGCCCCGGCTCTCCTAGGTCCGACCGGGGAAGGCAGGCGAGAGCGGAGCTGAGGCCGGTCAGGCTCCCCGTCACGTCTCCCACACTCCCACACCCCCGCAGCCGGCCTGCTCCTTCCTTCCTTCCTTCCTTCCTTCTTCCCGGGCCGCGACGCTAGAAGCCGGAACGGCTCGGCGAGGCTCCTCCCCCAGGGCAGACTGAGCGGCCTCTCGGCCGGGGTCATTCGCGCTCTCGCGCCGCGCCCTGGGCGAAGAGATACTGGAGCTCCGTCCGTGTCCGC
>NW_020192202.1:0-26220 GCF_002263795.3 Bos taurus | reverse complement strand
AGTGCATGAAGTCACGTGATCAGTGCATGGTCAGTCACGTGATCAGTGCATGATCATCCACGTGATCAGTGCATGTGGAGTCATGTAGTCAATGCATGATAGCGCCATAATCAGTGCACGATCAGTCCCGTGATGAGTGTATGATCAGCCAAGTGATCAGTGCAAGATAGCTACGTGATCAGTGCATGATCAGTCACATGTTAAGTGCATGATCAGCCACGTCATCAGTGCATGATAGCCACGTGAGCAGTGCATACAATTACGTGGTCAGTGCATGCGCAATCACGTGATCAGTGCATGAGAGCCACGTGATCAGTGCATGATCATTCACGTGATAGGTGTGTGATCAGCGACGTGAACAGTGCATGCTCAGTCACGTGTTCAGGGCCTGCTGAGCTGCGTGATTACTGTCTGCTCATCTGCTTGACAATTGCCAGCTGAGCTGTACGATTCCTGTCTGTCATCTGCTTGACAATTGCCACCTGTGCTGCATAATTCCTGCCTGCTCATCTACTTGATTATTGCCAGCTGAGCAGCATGATTTCTCAGAGCTGAGTTCCATGATTATAGCCTGCTGACTGATTCCTGCCTACTCAGCTCTTTGTTCATTGCCTCCAGATGCACATGATCAGTGTGTGACACCAAACATGATCAGCACATGATCAGTCACATGATGAATGCATGATAAGCCAGGTGATCAGTGCATGATCAATTACGTGATCAGTGCATGATCAGTCATGTGACCAGTACATGGTAGCTGCGTGATCACTGCGATGATCAGGCCACGTGAGCAGTGCATGATAGCCACGTGATCAGTGCATGATCAGTCACGTGATCTGTGCATGATCCAGTCACGTGTTCAGTGCATGATCAGCCACGTGATCAGTGAATGATCAATTACGTGATCAGTGCATGATCACTCACGGGACCAGTACCATGGTAGCTACGTGATCATTACATGATCAGCCACGTGATCAGTGCATTGATCAATTACTGATCAGTGCATGATCAGTTACGTTGAGCAGTGTATGATCAGCCACGTGATCAGTGGCATGGTCAGACACGTGAACAGTGTATGATTAGCCACGTGATCAGTGCATGATATCCAAGTGATCAGTGCTTGATCAATCACGTGATCAGTGTATGATCAGCCAGGTGAACAGTGCATGCTCAGTCACGTGATCAGGACTGCTGAGTCTGCGTGATTCCTGTCTGCTCATCTGCTTGACAATTGCCAGCTGAGCTGCACGATTCCTGCCTGTCATCTGCTTGACAATTGCCAGCTGTGCTGTGTAATTCTGCCTGCTCAGCTGCTTGATTATTGCCAGCTGAGCAGCATGATTCCTCACAGCTGAGTTCCATGATTATTGCCTGCTGACTGTTTGATTCATGCCTACTCAGGCTCTTGTTTATTGCTCCAGAGGCACATGATCAGTGTATGATAGCAAACATGCTCAGCGCATGATCAGTCACATGGTCCAGCGCCATTAAGTCACGTGATCACTACATGATAGTCATGTGATCAGTCCATGCTCAGTCACGGGTATCAGTGCATTGATCAGCCACGTGATCAGTGCATGATAGCCACGTGATCATTGCATGATAGCCACGTGATCAGTGCATGATCAGCCAGGTGATCAGTGAATGATTGGCTACGTGATCAGTTCATGATTAGTCACGTGATCTGTGCATGACCAGGCAGGTGATCAGTGTATGATCAGCCACGTGAACAGTGCATGATAGCCACGTGATCAGTGCATGATCAGTCACCTGATGGGTGTATGATCTGTCACGTGACCGGTACATGGTAGCTACATGATCATTGCATGATCAGCCACGTGAGTAGTGCATGATAGCCAGGTGATCAGTGCATGATCTGTGACGTGATCAGTGCATGATCAGTCATGTAATCTGTGCATGACCAGGCACGTGATCAGTGTATGACCAGCCATGTGATCAGTGCATTAAAGCCACGTGATCAGTGCATGATAAGTCACGTGATCAGTGCATGATCAGTTAAGTGATCAGTGCATGATCAGCCACATGATCAGTGCATGATCAATTACGTCATCAGTGCATGATCAGTCACGTGACGAGTACATGGTAGCTGCGTGATCAGTGTATGACCAGCCAAGTGATCAGTGCATGATAGCCACGTGATCAGTGCATGATCAGTCACGGGATCAGTGCATGATGAGCCACGTGATCAGTGCTGGATCAATTACATGATCAGTGCATGATCAGTCAGGTGACCAGTACATGGTTGCTACGTGATCATTGCAGGATCACCCCACTTGAGGAGAGCATGATAGCCACGTGATCAGTGCATGATCAGTCACGTGATCAGTACATGATCAGTCACGGGAACAGTGCATGATCATTTACGTGATCTGTGCATGATCATTCACGTGACCAGTATAATGGTAGCGACGTGATCATTGCATGACCAGCCACGTGAGCAGTGCATGATAGCCACGTGATGTGTGCATGATCAGTCACGTGATCAGTGCATGATCAGCCACGTGATCAGTGCATGACCAGTCACGTGATTAGTGCATGATCACCCACGTGATCAGTGCATGATCAATTATGTGATTAGTGCATGATCAGTCACGTGACCAGTACATGTAGCTACATGATCATTGCATGATCAGCCACGTGATCAGTGCATGATCAATTACGTGATTAGTGCATGATCAGTCACGTGACCAGTACATGGTAGCTACGTGATCATTGCATGATCAGCCACGTGATCAGTGCATGATCAGTCACGTGATCAGTGTATGATCAGCCACGTGATCAGTGCATGATCAATTACGTGATCAGTGCATGATAGTCACGTGACCAGTACATGGTAAGCTACGTGATCATTACATGATCTGCCATGTGAACCTTGCATGAGAGCAACGAGATCAGTGCATGATCAGTCACGTGATCAGTGCATGATCAGTCACGTGAACAGTGCATGATAAGTCACCTGATCAGTGTATGATCAATTACGTGCTCAGTGCATGATCACTCACGTGACCAGTACATGGTAGCTACGTGATCATTGCATGGTCAGCCACGTGAGCAGTGCATGATAGCCGCGTGATCACTGCATGATCTGTCCACATGATCAGTGTATGTTTATCCACGTGATTAGTGCATGATAGCCACGTGATCAGTTGCATGATCAGTCCGTGATACGTGTGTGATCAGCCACGTGATCAGTGCATGATGAGTCAGGTGATCAGTGCAGGATTAATTACGTGATCAGTGCATGATCAGTCACGTGACCAGTACATGGTTGCTACGTGATCATTGCATGATCAGCCACGTGAGCAGTGCATGATAGCCACGTGATCAGTGCATGATCAGTCACGTGATCAGTACATGATCAGTCAACTGAACAGTGCATGATCATTTACGTGATCTGAGCATGATCAGTCACGTGACCAGTATATGGTAGCTACGTGAACATTGCATGACCAGCCAGGTGAGAAGTGCATGATAGCCACGTGATGTGTGCATGATCAGTTACGTGAGCAGAGTATGATCAGCCACGTGATCAGTGCATGATCAGTCACGTGACAGGTGTGTGGTAAGCCACGTGAACAATGCATGTTCAGCCACGTGATCAATGCATGATATCCACCTGATCAGTGCATGATCAGTTCCCATGAACAGTGTGTGATCAGCCACGTGAGCAGTGCATGGTCAGACAGGTGAACAGTGTATGATCAGTCACGTGACCAGTATATGGTAGCTACGTGATCATTGCATGATCAGCCATGTGATCTGTGCATGATAGCCACGTGATCACTGCATAATAGCCACGTGATCAGTGCATGATCAGCCACGTGATCAGTGCATGACGAGGCACGTTATCAGTATGACCAGCCAGTGATCAGTGCATGATAGCCACGTGATCAGTGCATGATCAGTCACGTGATCAGTGCATGATTCAGTCACGTGATCAGTGTATGATCAGCCACGTGATCAGTGCATGATCAGCCACATGACCAGTGCATGATCAATTACGTGATCAGTGCATGATCATTCACGTGACCAGTACATGGTAGCTACGTGATCATTGCATGATCAGCCACGTGAGCAGTGCGTGATAGCCACGTGATCAGTGCATGATCAGCCACGTGATCAGTGCATGATCAGTCACGTGATCAGTGCATGGTCAGTCACGTGATCAGTGCATGATCATCCACGTGATCAGTGCAGGTGGAGTCATGTAGTCAATGCCTGATAGCGACATAATCAGTGCACGATCAGTCCCGTGATGAGTGTATGATCAGCCAAGTGATCAGTGCAAGATAGCTACGTGATCAGTGCATGATCAGTCACATGAAAGTGCATGATCAGCCACGTCATCAGTGCATGATAGCCACGTGAGCAGTGCATACAATTACGTGGTCAGTGCATGCGCAATCACGTGATCAGTGCATGAGAGCCACGTGATCAGTGCATGATCATTCACGTGATAGGTGTGTGATCAGCGACGTGAACAGTGCATGCTCAGTCACGTGATCAGGGCCTGCTGAGCTGCGTGATTACTGTCTGCTCATCTGCTTGACAATTGCCAGCTGAGCTGTACGATTCCTGTCTGTCATCTCCTTGACAATTGCCACCTGTGCTGCATAATTCCTGCCTGCTCATCTACTTGACTATTGCCAGCTGAGCAGCATGATTTCTCAGAGCTGAGTTCCATGATTATAGCCTGCTGACTGATTCCTGCCTACTCAGCTCTTTGTTCATTGCCTCCAGATGCACATGATCAGTGTGTGACACCAAACATGATCAGCACATGATCAGTCACATGATGAATGCATGATAAGCCAGGTGATCAGTGCATGATCAATTACGTGATCAGTGCATGATCAGTCATGTGCCCAGTACATGGTAGCTGCGTGATCACTGCATGATCAGCCACGTGAGCAGTGCATGATAGCCACGTGATCAGTGCATGATCAGTCACGTGATCTGTGCATGATCAGTCACGTGTTCAGTGCATGATCAGCCACGTGATCAGTGAATGATCAATTACGTGATCAGTGCATGATCAGTTACGTGAGCAGTGTATGATCAGCCACGTGATCAGTGCATGGTCAGACATGTGAACAGTGTATGATTAGCCACGTGATCAGTGCATGATATCCAAGTGATCAGTGCTTGATCAATCACGTGATCAGTGTATGATCAGCCAGGTGAACAGTGCATGCTCAGTCACGTGATCAGGGACTGCTGAGCTGCGTGATTCCTGTCTGCTCATCTGCTTGACAATTGCCAGCTGAGCTGCACGATTCCTGCCTGTCATCTGCTTGACAATTGCCAGCTGTGCTGTGTAATTCCTGCCTGCTCAGCTGCTTGATTATTGCCAGCTGAGCAGCATGATTCCTCACAGCTGAGTTCCATGATTATTGCCTGCTGACTGTTTGATTCATGCCTACTCAGCTCTTTGTTTATTGCCTCCAGAGGCACATGATCAGTGTATGATAGCAAACATGCTCAGCGCAATGATCAGTCACATGGTCAGCGCCATTAAGTCACGTGATCACTACATGATAGTCATGTGATCAGTCCATGCTCAGTCACGGTATCAGTGCATGATCAGCCACGTGATCAGTGCATGATAGCCACGTGATCATTGCATGATAGCCACGTGATCAGTGCATGATCAGCCAGGTGATCAGTGAATGATTGCTACGTGATCAGTTCATGATTAGTCACGTGATCTGTGCATGACCAGGCAGGTGATCAGTGTATGATCAGCCACGTGAACAGTGCTTGATAGCCACGTGATCAGTGCATGATCAGTCACCTGATGGGTGTATGATCTGTCACGTGACCGGTACATGGTAGCTACATGATCATTGCATGATCAGCCACGTGAGTAGTGCATGATAGCCAGGTGATCAGTGCATGATCTGTGACGTGATCAGTGCATGATCAGTCATGTAATCTGTGCATGACCAGGCACGTGATCAGTGTATGACCAGCCATGTGATCAGTGCATTAAAGCCACGTGATCAGTGCATGATAAGTCACGTGATCAGTGCATGATCAGTTAAGTGATCAGTGCATGATCAGCCACATGATCAGTGCATGATCAATTACGTCATCAGTGCATGATCAGTCACGTGACGAGTACATGGTAGCTGCGTGATCAGTGTATGACCAGCCATGTGATCAGTGCATGATAGCCACGTGATCAGTGCATGATCAGTCACGGGATCAGTGCATGATGAGCCACGTGATCAGTGCTGGATCAATTACATGATCAGTGCATGATCAGTCAGGTGACCAGTACATGGTTGCTACATGATCATTGCATGATCACCCACTTGAGGAGAGCATGATAGCCATGTGATCAGTGCATGATCAGTCACGTGATCAGTACATGATCAGTCACGGGAACAGTGCATGATCATTTACGTGATCTGTGCATGATCATTCACGTGACCAGTATATGGTAGCGACGTGATCATTGCATGACCAGCCACGTGAGCAGTGCATGATAGCCACGTGATGTGTGCATGATCAGTCACGTGATCAGTGCATGATCAATTATGTGATTAGTGCATGATCAGTCACGTGACCAGTACATGGTAGCTACATGATAATTGCATGATCAGCCACGTGGTCAGTGCATGATCAATTACGTGATTAGTGCATGATCAGTCACGTGACCAGTACATGGTAGCTACGTGATCATTGCATGATCAGCCACGTGATCAGTGCATGATCAGTCACGTGATCAGTGTATGATCAGCCACGTGATCAGTGCATGATCAATTACGTGATCAGTGCATGATAGTCACGTGACCAGTACATGGTAGCTACCTGATCATTACATGATCTGCCATGTGAACCTTGCATGATAGCAACGAGATCAGTGCATGATCAGTCACGTGATCAGTGCATGATCAGTCACGTGAACAGTGCATGATAAGTCACCTGATCAGTGTATGATCAATTACGTGCTCAGTGCATGATCACTCACGTGACCAGTACATGGTAGCTACGTGATCATTGCATGGTCAGCCACGTGAGCAGTGCATGATAGCCGCGTGATCACTGCATGATCTGTCACATGGTCAGTGTATGTTTATCCACGTGATTAGTGCATGATAGCCACGTGATCAGTGCATGATCAGTCACGTGATACGTGTGTGATCAGCCACGTGATCAGTGCATGATGAGTCAGGTGATCAGTGCAGGATTAATTACGTGATCAGTGCATGATCAGTCACGTGACCAGTACATGTTTGCTACGTGATCATTGCATGATCAGCCACGTGAGCAGTGCATGATAGCCACGTGATCAGTGCATGATCAGTCACGTGATCAGTACATGATCAGTCAACTGAACAGTGCATGATCATTTACGTGATCTGAGCATGATCAGTCACGTGACCAGTATATGGTAGCTACGTGAACATTGCATGACCAGCCAGGTGAGAAGTGCATGATAGCCACGTGATGTGTGCATGATCAGTTACGTGAGCAGAGTATGATCAGCCACGTGATCAGTGCATGAGTGCCACGTGATCAGTGCATGATCAGTCACGTGACAGGTGTGTGGTAAGCCACGTGAACAATGCATGTTCAGCCACGTGATCAATGCATGATATCCACCTGATCAGTGCATGATCAGTTCCATGAACAGTGTGTGATCAGCCACGTGAGCAGTGCATGGTCAGACAGGTGAACAGTGTATGATCAGTCACGTGACCAGTATATGGTAGCTACGTGATCATTGCATGATCAGCCATGTGATCTGTGCATGATAGCCACGTGATCACTGCATGATAGCCACGTGATCAGTGCATGATCAGTCACGTGATCAGTGCATGATCAGCCACGTGATCAGTGCATGACGAGGCACGTGATCAGTATGACCAGCCAAGTGATCAGTGCATGATAGCCACGTGATCAGTGCATGATCGGTCACGTGATCAGTGCATGATCAGTCACGTGATCAGTGTATGATCAGCCACGTGATCAGTGCATGATCAGCCACATGACCCGTGCATGTTCAATTACGTGATCAGTGCATGATCATTCACGTGACCAGTACATGGTAGCTACGTGATCATTGCATGATCAGCCACGTGAGCAGTGCTTGATAGCCACGTGATCAGTGCATGATCAGCCACGTGATCAGTGCATAATCAGTCACGTGATCAGTGCATGGTCAGTCACGTGATCAGTGCATGATCATCCACGTGATCAGTGCATGTGGAGTCATGTAGTCAATGCATGATAGCGCCATAATCAATGCACGATCAGTCCCGTGATGAGTGTATGATCAGCCAAGTGATCAGTGCAAGATAGCTACGTGATCAGTGCATGATCAGTCACATGTTAAGTGCATGATCAGCCACGTCATCAGTGCATGATAGCCACGTGAGCAGTGCATACAATTACGTGGTCAGTGCATGCGCAATCACGTGATCAGTGCATGAGAGCCACGTGATCAGTGCATGATCATTCACGTGATAGGTGTGTGATCAGCGACGTGAACAGTGCATGCTCAGTCACGTGTTCAGGGCCTGCTGAGCTGCGTGATTACTGTCTGCTCATCTGCTTGACAATTGCCAGCTGAGCTGTACGATTCCTGTCTGTCATCTGCTTGACAATTGCCACCTGTGCTGCATAATTCCTGCCTGCTCATCTACTTGATTATTGCCAGCTGAGCAGCATGATTTCTCAGAGCTGAGTTCCATGATTATAGCCTGCTGACTGATTCCTGCCTACTCAGCTCTTTGTTCATTGCCTCCAGATGCACATGATCAGTGTGTGACACCAAACATGATCAGCACATGATCAGTCACATGATGAATGCATGATAAGCCAGGTGATCAGTGCATGATCAATTACGTGATCAGTGCAAGATCAGTCATGTGACCAGTACATGGTAGCTGCGTGATCACTGCATGATCAGCCACGTGAGCAGTGCATGATAGCCACGTGATCAGTGCATGATCAGTCACGTGATCTGTGCATGATCAGTCACGTGTTCAGTGCATGATCAGCCACGTGATCAGTGAATGATCAATTACGTGATCAGTGCATGATCACTCACGGGACCAGTACATGGTAGCTACGTGATCATTACATGATCAGCCACGTGATCAGTGCATGATCAATTACGTGATCAGTGCATGATCAGTTACGTGAGCAGTGTATGATCAGCCACGTGATCAGTGCATGGTCAGACACGTGAACAGTGTATGATTAGCCACGTGATCAGTGCATGATATCCAAGTGATCAGTGCTTGATCAATCACGTGATCAGTGTATGATCAGCCAGGTGAACAGTGCATGCTCAGTCACGTGATCAGGGACTGCTGAGCTGCGTGATTCCTGTCTGCTCATCTGCTTGACAATTGCCAGCTGAGCTGCACGATTCCTGCCTGTCATCTGCTTGACAATTGCCAGCTGTGCTGTGTAATTCCTGCCTGCTCAGCTGCTTGATTATTGCCAGCTGAGCAGCATGATTCCTCACAGCTGAGTTCCATGATTATTGCCTGCTGACTGTTTGATTCATGCCTACTCAGCTCTTTGTTTATTGCCTCCAGAGGCACATGATCAGTGTATGATAGCAAACATGCTCAGCGCATGATCAGTCACATGGTCAGCGCCATTAAGTCACGTGATCACTACATGATAGTCATGTGATCAGTCCATGCTCAGTCACGGTATCAGTGCATGATCAGCCACGTGATCAGTGCATGATAGCCACGTGATCATTGCATGATAGCCACGTGATCAGTGCATGATCAGCCAGGTGATCAGTGAATGATTGCTACGTGATCAGTTCATGATTAGTCACGTGATCTGTGCATGACCAGGCAGGTGATCAGTGTATGATCAGCCACGTGAACAGTGCATGATAGCCACGTGATCAGTGCATGATCAGTCACCTGATGGGTGTATGATCTGTCACGTGACCGGTACATGGTAGCTACATGATCATTGCATGATCAGCCACGTGAGTAGTGCATGATAGCCAGGTGATCAGTGCATGATCTGTGACGTGATCAGTGCATGATCAGTCATGTAATCTGTGCATGACCAGGCACGTGATCAGTGTATGACCAGCCATGTGATCAGTGCATTAAAGCCACGTGATCAGTGCATGATAAGTCACGTGATCAGTGCATGATCAGTTAAGTGATCAGTGCATGATCAGCCACATGATCAGTGCATGATCAATTACGTCATCAGTGCATGATCAGTCACGTGACGAGTACATGGTAGCTGCGTGATCAGTGTATGACCAGCCAAGTGATCAGTGCATGATAGCCACGTGATCAGTGCATGATCAGTCACGGGATCAGTGCATGATGAGCCACGTGATCAGTGCTGGATCAATTACATGATCAGTGCATGATCAGTCAGGTGACCAGTACATGGTTGCTACATGATCATTGCATGATCACCCACTTGAGGAGAGCATGATAGCCACGTGATCAGTGCATGATCAGTCACGTGATCAGTACATGATCAGTCACGGGAACAGTGCATGATCATTTACGTGATCTGTGCATGATCATTCACGTGACCAGTATATGGTAGCGACGTGATCATTGCATGACCAGCCACGTGAGCAGTGCATGATAGCCACGTGATGTGTGCATGATCAGTCACGTGATCAGTGCATGATCAGCCACGTGATCAGTGCATGACCAGTCACGTGATTAGTGCATGATCACCACGTGATCAATTATGTGATTAGTGCATGATCAGTCACGTGACCAGTACATGGTAGCTACATGATCATTGCATGATCAGCCACGTGATCAGTGCATGATCAATTACGTGATTAGTGCATGATCAGTCACGTGACCAGTACATGGTAGCTACGTGATCATTGCATGATCAGCCACGTGATCAGTGCATGATCAGTCACGTGATCAGTGTATGATCAGCCACGTGATCAGTGCATGATCAATTACGTGATCAGTGCATGATAGTCACGTGACCAGTACATGGTAGCTACGTGATCATTACATGATCTGCCATGTGAACCTTGCATGAGAGCAACGAGATCAGTGCATGATCAGTCACGTGATCAGTGCATGATCAGTCACGTGAACAGTGCATGATAAGTCACCTGATCAGTGTATGATCAATTACGTGCTCAGTGCATGATCACTCACGTGACCAGTACATGGTAGCTACGTGATCATTGCATGGTCAGCCACGTGAGCAGTGCATGATAGCCGCGTGATCACTGCATGATCTGTCACATGATCAGTGTATGTTTATCCACGTGATTAGTGCATGATAGCCACGTGATCAGTGCATGATCAGTCACGTGATACGTGTGTGATCAGCCACGTGATCAGTGCATGATGAGTCAGGTGATCAGTGCAGGATTAATTACGTGATCAGTGCATGATCAGTCACGTGACCAGTACATGGTTGCTACGTGATCATTGCATGATCAGCCACGTGAGCAGTGCATGATAGCCACGTGATCAGTGCATGATCAGTCACGTGATCAGTACATGATCAGTCAACTGAACAGTGCATGATCATTTACGTGATCTGAGCATGATCAGTCACGTGACCAGTATATGGTAGCTACGTGAACATTGCATGACCAGCCAGGTGAGAAGTGCATGATAGCCACGTGATGTGTGCATGATCAGTTACGTGAGCAGAGTATGATCAGCCACGTGATCAGTGCATGATCAGTCACGTGACAGGTGTGTGGTAAGCCACGTGAACAATGCATGTTCAGCCACGTGATCAATGCATGATATCCACCTGATCAGTGCATGATCAGTTCCATGAACAGTGTGTGATCAGCCACGTGAGCAGTGCATGGTCAGACAGGTGAACAGTGTATGATCAGTCACGTGACCAGTATATGGTAGCTACGTGATCATTGCATGATCAGCCATGTGATCTGTGCATGATAGCCACGTGATCACTGCATGATAGCCACGTGATCAGTGCATGATCAGCCACGTGATCAGTGCATGACGAGGCACGTTATCAGTATGACCAGCCAAGTGATCAGTGCATGATAGCCACGTGATCAGTGCATGATCAGTCACGTGATCAGTGCATGATCAGTCACGTGATCAGTGTATGATCAGCCACGTGATCAGTGCATGATCAGCCACATGACCAGTGCATGATCAATTACGTGATCAGTGCATGATCATTCACGTGACCAGTACATGGTAGCTACGTGATCATTGCATGATCAGCCACGTGAGCAGTGCGTGATAGCCACGTGATCAGTGCATGATCAGCCACGTGATCAGTGCATGATCAGTCACGTGATCAGTGCATGGTCAGTCACGTGATCAGTGCATGATCATCCACGTGATCAGTGCAGGTGGAGTCATGTAGTCAATGCCTGATAGCGACATAATCAGTGCACGATCAGTCCCGTGATGAGTGTATGATCAGCCAAGTGATCAGTGCAAGATAGCTACGTGATCAGTGCATGATCAGTCACATGAAAAGTGCATGATCAGCCACGTCATCAGTGCATGATAGCCACGTGAGCAGTGCATACAATTACGTGGTCAGTGCATGCGCAATCACGTGATCAGTGCATGAGAGCCACGTGATCAGTGCATGATCATTCACGTGATAGGTGTGTGATCAGCGACGTGAACAGTGCATGCTCAGTCACGTGATCAGGGCCTGCTGAGCTGCGTGATTACTGTCTGCTCATCTGCTTGACAATTGCCAGCTGAGCTGTACGATTCCTGTCTGTCATCTCCTTGACAATTGCCACCTGTGCTGCATAATTCCTGCCTGCTCATCTACTTGATTATTGCCAGCTGAGCAGCATGATTTCTCAGAGCTGAGTTCCATGATTATAGCCTGCTGACTGATTCCTGCCTACTCAGCTCTTTGTTCATTGCCTCCAGATGCACATGATCAGTGTGTGACACCAAACATGATCAGCACATGATCAGTCACATGATGAATGCATGATAAGCCAGGTGATCAGTGCATGATCAATTACGTGATCAGTGCATGATCAGTCATGTGCCCAGTACATGGTAGCTGCGTGATCACTGCATGATCAGCCACGTGAGCAGTGCATGATAGCCACGTGATCAGTGCATGATCAGTCACGTGATCTGTGCATGATCAGTCACGTGTTCAGTGCATGATCAGCCACGTGATCAGTGAATGATCAATTACGTGATCAGTGCATGATCAGTTACGTGAGCAGTGTATGATCAGCCACGTGATCAGTGCATGGTCAGACATGTGAACAGTGTATGATTAGCCACGTGATCAGTGCATGATATCCAAGTGATCAGTGCTTGATCAATCACGTGATCAGTGTATGATCAGCCAGGTGAACAGTGCATGCTCAGTCACGTGATCAGGGACTGCTGAGCTGCGTGATTCCTGTCTGCTCATCTGCTTGACAATTGCCAGCTGAGCTGCACGATTCCTGCCTGTCATCTGCTTGACAATTGCCAGCTGTGCTGTGTAATTCCTGCCTGCTCAGCTGCTTGATTATTGCCAGCTGAGCAGCATGATTCCTCACAGCTGAGTTCCATGATTATTGCCTGCTGACTGTTTGATTCATGCCTACTCAGCTCTTTGTTTATTGCCTCCAGAGGCACATGATCAGTGTATGATAGCAAACATGCTCAGCGCATGATCAGTCACATGGTCAGCGCCATTAAGTCACGTGATCACTACATGATAGTCATGTGATCAGTCCATGCTCAGTCACGGTATCAGTGCATGATCAGCCACGTGATCAGTGCATGATAGCCACGTGATCATTGCATGATAGCCACGTGATCAGTGCATGATCAGCCAGGTGATCAGTGAATGATTGCTACGTGATCAGTTCATGATTAGTCACGTGATCTGTGCATGACCAGGCAGGTGATCAGTGTATGATCAGCCACGTGAACAGTGCTTGATAGCCACGTGATCAGTGCATGATCAGTCACCTGATGGGTGTATGATCTGTCACGTGACCGGTACATGGTAGCTACATGATCATTGCATGATCAGCCACGTGAGTAGTGCATGATAACCAAGTGATCAGTGCATGATCTGTGACGTGATCAGTGCATGATCAGTCATGTAATCTGTGCATGACCAGGCACGTGATCAGTGTATGACCAGCCATGTGATCAGTGCATTAAAGCCACGTGATCAGTGCATGATAAGTCACGTGATCAGTGCATGATCAGTTAAGTGATCAGTGCATGATCAGCCACATGATCAGTGCATGATCAATTACGTCATCAGTGCATGATCAGTCACGTGACCAGTACATGGTAGCTGCGTGATCAGTGTATGACCAGCCAAGTGATCAGTGCATGATAGCCACGTGATCAGTGCATGATCAGTCACGGGATCAGTGCATGATGAGCCACGTGATCAGTGCTGGATCAATTACATGATCAGTGCATGATCAGTCAGGTGACCAGTACATGGTTGCTACGTGATCATTGCATGATCACCCACTTGAGGAGAGCATGATAGCCACGTGATCAGTGCATGATCAGTCACGTGATCAGTACATGATCAGTCACGGGAACAGTGCATGATCATTTACGTGATCTGTGCATGATCAGTCACGTGACCATTATATGGTAGCTACGTGATCATTGCATGACCAGCCACGTGAGCAGTGCATGATAGCCACGTGATGTGTGCATGATCAGTCACGTGATCAGTGCATGATCAACCACGTGATCAGTGCATGACCAGTCACGTGATTAGTGCATGATCAGCCACGTGATCAGTGCATGATCAATTACGTGATTAGTGCATGATCAGTCACGTGACCAGTACATGGTAGCTACATGATCATTGCATGATCAGCCACGTGATCAGTGCATGATCAATTACGTGATTAGTGCATGATCAGTCACGTGACCAGTACATGGTAGCTACGTGATCATTGCATGATCAGCCACGTGATCAGTGCATGATCAGTCACGTGATCAGTGTATGATCAGCCACGTGATCAGTGCATGATCAATTACGTGATCAGTGCATGATAGTCACGTGACCAGTACATGGTAGCTACGTGATCATTACATGATCTGCCATGTGAACCTTGCATGAGAGCAACGAGATCAGTGCATGATCAGTCACGTGATCAGTGCATGATCAGTCACGTGAACAGTGCATGATAAGTCACCTGATCAGTGTATGATCAATTACGTGCTCAGTGCATGATCACTCACGTGACCAGTACATGGTAGCTACGTGATCATTGCATGGTCAGCCACGTGAGCAGTGCATGATAGCCGCGTGATCACTGCATGATCTGTCACATGATCAGTGTATGTTTATCCACGTGATTAGTGCATGATAGCCACGTGATCAGTGCATGATCAGTCACGTGATACGTGTGTGATCAGCCACGTGATCAGTGCATGATGAGTCAGGTGATCAGTGCAGGATTAATTACGTGATCAGTGCATGATCAGTCACGTGACCAGTACATGGTTGCTACGTGATCATTGCATGATCAGCCACGTGAGCAGTGCATGATAGCCACGTGATCAGTGCATGATCAGTCACGTGATCAGTACATGATCAGTCAACTGAACAGTGCATGATCATTTACGTGATCTGAGCATGATCAGTCACGTGACCAGTATATGGTAGCTACGTGAACATTGCATGACCAGCCAGGTGAGAAGTGCATGATAGCCACGTGATGTGTGCATGATCAGTTACGTGAGCAGAGTATGATCAGCCACGTGATCAGTGCATGAGTGCCACGTGATCAGTGCATGATCAGTCACGTGACAGGTGTGTGGTAAGCCACGTGAACAATGCATGTTCAGCCACGTGATCAATGCATGATATCCACCTGATCAGTGCATGATCAGTTCCATGAACAGTGTGTGATCAGCCACGTGAGCAGTGCATGGTCAGACAGGTGAACAGTGTATGATCAGTCACGTGACCAGTATATGGTAGCTACGTGATCATTGCATGATCAGCCATGTGATCTGTGCATGATAGCCACGTGATCACTGCATGATAGCCACGTGATCAGTGCATGATCAGTCACGTGATCAGTGCATGATCAGCCACGTGATCAGTGCATGACGAGGCACGTGATCAGTATGACCAGCCAAGTGATCAGTGCATGATAGCCACGTGATCAGTGCATGATCAGTCACGTGATCAGTGCATGATCAGTCACGTGATCAGTGTATGATCAGCCACGTGATCAGTGCATGATCACTCACGGGACCAGTACATGGTAGCTACGTGATCATTACATGATCAGCCACGTGATCAGTGCATGATCAATTACGTGATCAGTGCATGATCAGTTACGTGAGCAGTGTATGATCAGCCACGTGATCAGTGCATGGTCAGACATGTGAACAGTGTATGATTAGCCACGTGATCAGTGCATGATATCCAAGTGATCAGTGCTTGATCAATCACGTGATCAGTGTATGATCAGCCAGGTGAACAGTGCATGCTCAGTCACGTGATCAGGGACTGCTGAGCTGCGTGATTACTGTCTGCTCATCTGCTTGACAATTGCCAGCTGAGCTGCACGATTCCTGCCTGTCATCTGCTTGACAATTGCCAGCTGTGCTGTGTAATTCCTGCCTGCTCAGCTGCTTGATTATTGCCAGCTGAGCAGCATGATTCCTCACAGCTGAGTTCCATGATTATTGCCTGCTGACTGTTTGATTCATGCCTACTCAGCTCTTTGTTTATTGCCTCCAGAGGCACATGATCAGTGTATGATAGCAAACATGCTCAGCGCATGATCAGTCACATGGTCAGCGCCATTAAGTCACGTGATCACTACATGATAGTCATGTGATCAGTCCATGCTCAGTCACGGTATCAGTGCATGATCAGCCACGTGATCAGTGCATGATAGCCACGTGATCATTGCATGATAGCCACGTGATCAGTGCATGATCAGCCAGGTGATCAGTGAATGATTGCTACGTGATCAGTTCATGATTAGTCACGTGATCTGTGCATGACCAGGCAGGTGATCAGTGTATGATCAGCCACGTGAACAGTGCTTGATAGCCACGTGATCAGTGCATGATCAGTCACCTGATGGGTGTATGATCTGTCACGTGACCGGTACATGGTAGCTACATGATCATTGCATGATCAGCCACGTGAGTAGTGCATGATAACCAAGTGATCAGTGCATGATCTGTGACGTGATCAGTGCATGATCAGTCATGTAATCTGTGCATGACCAGGCACGTGATCAGTGTATGACCAGCCATGTGATCAGTGCATTAAAGCCACGTGATCAGTGCATGATAAGTCACGTGATCAGTGCATGATCAGTTAAGTGATCAGTGCATGATCAGCCACATGATCAGTGCATGATCAATTACGTCATCAGTGCATGATCAGTCACGTGACCAGTACATGGTAGCTGCGTGATCAGTGTATGACCAGCCAAGTGATCAGTGCATGATAGCCACGTGATCAGTGCATGATCAGTCACGGGATCAGTGCATGATGAGCCACGTGATCAGTGCTGGATCAATTACATGATCAGTGCATGATCAGTCAGGTGACCAGTACATGGTTGCTACGTGATCATTGCATGATCACCCACTTGAGGAGAGCATGATAGCCACGTGATCAGTGCATGATCAGTCACGTGATCAGTACATGATCAGTCACGGGAACAGTGCATGATCATTTACGTGATCTGTGCATGATCAGTCACGTGACCATTATATGGTAGCTACGTGATCATTGCATGACCAGCCACGTGAGCAGTGCATGATAGCCACGTGATGTGTGCATGATCAGTCACGTGATCAGTGCATGATCAACCACGTGATCAGTGCATGACCAGTCACGTGATTAGTGCATGATCAGCCACGTGATCAGTGCATGATCAATTACGTGATTAGTGCATGATCAGTCACGTGACCAGTACATGGTAGCTACATGATCATTGCATGATCAGCCACGTGATCAGTGCATGATCAATTACGTGATTAGTGCATGATCAGTCACGTGACCAGTACATGGTAGCTACGTGATCATTGCATGATCAGCCACGTGATCAGTGCATGATCAGTCACGTGATCAGTGTATGATCAGCCACGTGATCAGTGCATGATCAATTACGTGATCAGTGCATGATAGTCACGTGACCAGTACATGGTAGCTACGTGATCATTACATGATCTGCCATGTGAACCTTGCATGAGAGCAACGAGATCAGTGCATGATCAGTCACGTGATCAGTGCATGATCAGTCACGTGAACAGTGCATGATAAGTCACCTGATCAGTGTATGATCAATTACGTGCTCAGTGCATGATCACTCACGTGACCAGTACATGGTAGCTACGTGATCATTGCATGGTCAGCCACGTGAGCAGTGCATGATAGCCGCGTGATCACTGCATGATCTGTCACATGAACAGTGTATGTTTATCCACGTGATTAGTGCATGATAGCCACGTGATCAGTGCATGATCAGTCACGTGATACGTGTGTGATCAGCCACGTGATCAGTGCATGATGAGTCAGGTGATCAGTGCAGGATTAATTACGTGATCAGTGCATGATCAGTCACGTGACCAGTACATGGTTGCTACGTGATCATTGCATGATCAGCCACGTGAGCAGTGCATGATAGCCACGTGATCAGTGCATGATCAGTCACGTGATCAGTACATGATCAGTCAACTGAACAGTGCATGATCATTTACGTGATCTGAGCATGATCAGTCACGTGACCAGTATATGGTAGCTACGTGAACATTGCATGACCAGCCAGGTGAGAAGTGCATGATAGCCACGTGATGTGTGCATGATCAGTTACGTGAGCAGAGTATGATCAGCCACGTGATCAGTGCATGAGTGCCACGTGATCAGTGCATGATCAGTCACGTGACAGGTGTGTGGTAAGCCACGTGAACAATGCATGTTCAGCCACGTGATCAATGCATGATATCCACGTGATCAGTGCATGATCAGTTCCATGAACAGTGTGTGATCAGCCACGTGAGCAGTGCATGGTCAGACAGGTGAACAGTGTATGATCAGTCACGTGACCAGTATATGGTAGCTACGTGATCATTGCATGATCAGCCATGTGATCTGTGCATGATAGCCACGTGATCACTGCATGATAGCCACGTGATCAGTGCATGATCAGTCACGTGATCAGTGCATGATCAGCCACGTGATCAGTGCATGACGAGGCACGTGATCAGTATGACCAGCCAAGTGATCAGTGCATGATAGCCACGTGATCAGTGCATGATCAGTCACGTGATCAGTGCATGATCAGTCACGTGATCAGTGTATGATCAGCCACGTGATCAGTGCATGATCAGCCACATGACCAGTGCATGATCAATTACGTGATCAGTGCATGATCATTCACGTGACCAGTACATGGTAGCTACGTGATCATTGCATGATCAGCCACGTGAGCAGTGCGTGATAGCCACGTGATCAGTGCATGATCAGCCACGTGATCAGTGCATGATCAGTCACGTGATCAGTGCATGGTCAGTCACGTGATCAGTGCATGATCATCCACGTGATCAGTGCATGTGGAGTCATGTAGTCAATGCATGATAGCGCCATAATCAATGCACGATCAGTCCCGTGATGAGTGTATGATCAGCCAAGTGATCAGTGCAAGATAGCTACGTGATCAGTGCATGATCAGTCACATGTTAAGTGCATGATCAGCCACGTCATCAGTGCATGATAGCCACGTGAGCAGTGCATACAATTACGTGGTCAGTGCATGCGCAATCACGTGATCAGTGCATGAGAGCCACGTGATCAGTGCATGATCATTCACGTGATAGGTGTGTGATCAGCGACGTGAACAGTGCACGCTCAGTCACGTGTTCAGGGCCTGCTGAGCTGCGTGATTACTGTCTGCTCATCTGCTTGACAATTGCCAGCTGAGCTGTACGATTCCTGTCTGTCATCTGCTTGACAATTGCCACCTGTGCTGCATAATTCCTGCCTGCTCATCTACTTGATTATTGCCAGCTGAGCAGCATGATTTCTCAGAGCTGAGTTCCATGATTATAGCCTGCTGACTGATTCCTGCCTACTCAGCTCTTTGTTCATTGCCTCCAGATGCACATGATCAGTGTGTGACACCAAACATGATCAGCACATGATCAGTCACATGATGAATGCATGATAAGCCAGGTGATCAGTGCATGATCAATTACGTGATCAGTGCAAGATCAGTCATGTGACCAGTACATGGTAGCTGCGTGATCACTGCATGATCAGCCACGTGAGCAGTGCATGATAGCCACGTGATCAGTGCATGATCAGTCACGTGATCTGTGCATGATCAGTCACGTGTTCAGTGCATGATCAGCCACGTGATCAGTGAATGATCAATTACGTGATCAGTGCATGATCACTCACGGGACCAGTACATGGTAGCTACGTGATCATTACATGATCAGCCACGTGATCAGTGCATGATCAATTGCATGATCAGTGCATGATCAGTTACGTGAGCAGTGTATGATCAGCCACGTGATCAGTGCATGGTCAGACACGTGAACAGTGTATGATTAGCCACGTGATCAGTGCATGATATCCAAGTGATCAGTGCTTGATCAATCACGTGATCAGTGTATGATCAGCCAGGTGAACAGTGCATGCTCAGTCACGTGATCAGGGACTGCTGAGCTGCGTGATTCCTGTCTGCTCATCTGCTTGACAATTGCCAGCTGAGCTGCACGATTCCTGCCTGTCATCTGCTTGACAATTGCCAGCTGTGCTGTGTAATTCCTGCCTGCTCAGCTGCTTGATTATTGCCAGCTGAGCAGCATGATTCCTCACAGCTGAGTTCCATGATTATTGCCTGCTGACTCTTTGATTCATGCCTACTCAGCTCTTTGTTTATTGCCTCCAGAGGCACATGATCAGTGTATGATAGCAAACATGCTCAGCGCATGATCAGTCACATGGTCAGCGCCATTAAGTCACGTGATCACTACATGATAGTCATGTGATCAGTCCATGCTCAGTCACGGTATCAGTGCATGATCAGCCACGTGATCAGTGCATGATAGCCACGTGATCATTGCATGATAGCCACGTGATCAGTGCATGATCAGCCAGGTGATCAGTGAATGATTGCTACGTGATCAGTTCATGATTAGTCACGTGATCTGTGCATGACCAGGCAGGTGATCAGTGTATGATCAGCCACGTGAACAGTGCATGATAGCCACGTGATCAGTGCATGATCAGTCACCTGATGGGTGTATGATCTGTCACGTGACCGGTACATGGTAGCTACATGATCATTGCATGATCAGCCACGTGAGTAGTGCATGATAGCCAGGTGATCAGTGCATGATCTGTGACGTGATCAGTGCATGATCAGTCATGTAATCTGTGCATGACCAGGCACGTGATCAGTGTATGACCAGCCATGTGATCAGTGCATTAAAGCCACGTGATCAGTGCATGATCAGTCACGTGATCTGTGCATGATCAGTCACGTGTTCAGTGCATGATCAGCCACGTGATCAGTGAATGATCAATTACGTGATCAGTGCATGATCACTCACGGGACCAGTACATGGTAGCTACGTGATCATTACATGATCAGCCACGTGATCAGTGCATGATCAATTACGTGATCAGTGCATGATCAGTTACGTGAGCAGTGTATGATCAGCCACGTGATCAGTGCATGGTCAGACATGTGAACAGTGTATGATTAGCCACGTGATCAGTGCATGATATCCAAGTGATCAGTGCTTGATCAATCACGTGATCAGTGTATGATCAGCCAGGTGAACAGTGCATGCTCAGTCACGTGATCAGGGACTGCTGAGCTGCGTGATTCCTGTCTGCTCATCTGCTTGACAATTGCCAGCTGAGCTGCACGATTCCTGCCTGTCATCTGCTTGACAATTGCCAGCTGTGCTGTGTAATTCCTGCCTGCTCAGCTGCTTGATTATTGCCAGCTGAGCAGCATGATTCCTCACAGCTGAGTTCCATGATTATTGCCTGCTGACTCTTTGATTCATGCCTACTCAGCTCTTTGTTTATTGCCTCCAGAGGCACATGATCAGTGTATGATAGCAAACATGCTCAGCGCATGATCAGTCACATGGTCAGCGCCATTAAGTCACGTGATCACTACATGATAGTCATGTGATCAGTCCATGCTCAGTCACGGTATCAGTGCATGATCAGCCACGTGATCAGTGCATGATAGCCACGTGATCATTGCATGATAGCCACGTGATCAGTGCATGATCAGCCAGGTGATCAGTGAATGATTGCTACGTGATCAGTTCATGATTAGTCACGTGATCTGTGCATGACCAGGCAGGTGATCAGTGTATGATCAGCCACGTGAACAGTGCTTGATAGCCACGTGATCAGTGCATGATCAGTCACCTGATGGGTGTATGATCTGTCACGTGACCGGTACATGGTAGCTACATGATCATTGCATGATCAGCCACGTGAGTAGTGCATGATAGCCAAGTGATCAGTGCATGATCTGTGACGTGATCAGTGCATGATCAGTCATGTAATCTGTGCATGACCAGGCACGTGATCAGTGTATGACCAGCCATGTGATCAGTGCATTAAAGCCACGTGATCAGTGCATGATAAGTCACGTGATCAGTGCATGATCAGTTAAGTGATCAGTGCATGATCAGCCACATGATCAGTGCATGATCAATTACGTCATCAGTGCATGATCAGTCACGTGACCAGTACATGGTAGCTGCGTGATCAGTGTATGACCAGCCAAGTGATCAGTGCATGATAGCCACGTGATCAGTGCATGATCAGTCACGGGATCAGTGCATGATGAGCCACGTGATCAGTGCTGGATCAATTACATGATCAGTGCATGATCAGTCAGGTGACCAGTACATGGTTGCTACGTGATCATTGCATGATCACCCACTTGAGGAGCGCATGATAGCCACGTGATCAGTGCATGATCAGTCACGTGATCAGTACATGATCAGTCACGGGAACAGTGCATGATCATTTACGTGATCTGTGCATGATCAGTCACGTGACCAGTATATGGTAGCTACGTGATCATTGCATGACCAGCCACGTGAGCAGTGCATGATAGCCACGTGATGTGTGCATGATCAGTCACGTGATCAGTGCATGATCAGCCACGTGATCAGTGCATGACCCGTCACGTGATTAGTGCATGATCAGCCACGTGATCAGTGCATGATCAATTACGTGATTAGTGCATGATCAGTCACGTGACCAGTACATGGTAGCTACGTGATCATTGCATGATCAGCCACGTGATCAGTGCATGATCAGTCACGTGATCAGTGTATGATCAGCCACGTGATCAGTGCATGATCAATTACGTGATCAGTGCATGATAGTCACGTGACCAGTACATGGTAGCTACCTGATCATTACATGATCTGCCATGTGAACCTTGCATGATAGCAACGAGATCAGTGCATGATCAGTCACGTGATCAGTGCATGATCAGTCACGTGAACAGTGCATGATAAGTCACCTGATCAGTGTATGATCAATTACGTGCTCAGTGCATGATCACTCACGTGACCAGTACATGGTAGCTACGTGATCATTGCATGGTCAGCCACGTGAGCAGTGCATGATAGCCGCGTGATCACTGCATGATCTGTCACATGATCAGTGTATGTTTATCCACGTGATTAGTGCATGATAGCCACGTGATCAGTGCATGATCAGTCACGTGATACGTGTGTGATCAGCCACGTGATCAGTGCATGATGAGTCAGGTGATCAGTGCAGGATTAATTACGTGATCAGTGCATGATCAGTCACGTGACGAGTACATGGTAGCTGCGTGATCAGTGTATGACCAGCCAAGTGATCAGTGCATGATAGCCACGTGATCAGTGCATGATCAGTCACGGGATGAGTGCATGATGAGCCACGTGATCAGTGCTGGATCAATTACATGATCAGTGCATGATCACTCAGGTGACCAGTACATGGTTGCTACATGATCATTGCATGATCACCCACTTGAGGAGAGCATGATAGCCATGTGATCAGTGCATGATCAGTCACGTGATCAGTACATGATCAGTCACGGGAACAGTGCATGATCATTTACGTGATCTGTGCATGATCATTCACGTGACCAGTATATGGTAGCGACGTGATCATTGCATGACCAGCCATGTGAGCAGTGCATGATAGCCACGTGATGTGTGCATGATCAGTCACGTGATCAGTGCATGATCAGCCACGTGATCAGTGCATGACCAGTCACGTGATTAGTGCATGATCAGCCACGTGATCAGTGCATGATCAATTACGTGATTAGTGCATGATCAGTCACGTGATCAGTACAAGGTAGCTACATGATCATTGCATGATCAGCCACGTGATCAGTGCATGATCAATTACGTGATTTGTGCATGATCAGTCACGTGACCAGTACATGGTAGCTACGTGATCATTGCATGATCAGCCACGTGATCAGTGCATGATCAGTCACGTGATCAGTGTATGATCAGCCACGTGATCAGTGCATGATCAATTACGTGATCAGTGCATGATAGTCACGTGACCAGTACATGGTAGCTACGTGATCATTACATGATCTGCCATGTGAATCTTGCATGAGAGCAACGAGATCAGTGCATGATCAGTCACGTGAACAGTGCATGATAAGTCACCTGATCAGTGGTATGATCAATTACGTGCTCAGTGCATGATCACTCACGTGACCAGTACATGGTAGCTACGTGATCATTGCATGGTCAGCCACGTGAGCAGTGCATGATAGCCGCGTGATCACTGCATGATCTGTCACATGATCAGTGTATGTTTATCCACGTGATTAGTGCATGATAGCCACGTGATCAGTGCATGATCAGTCACGTGATACGTGTGTGATCAGCCACGTGATCAGTGCATGATGAGTCAGGTGATCAGTGCAGGATTAATTACGTGATCAGTGCATGATCAGTCACGTGACGAGTACATGGTAGCTGCGTGATCAGTGTATGACCAGCCAAGTGATCAGTGCATGATAGCCACGTGATCAGTGCATGATCAGTCACGGGATCAGTGCATGATGAGCCACGTGATCAGTGCTGGATCAATTACATGATCAGTGCATGATCACTCAGGTGACCAGTACATGGTTGCTACATGATCATTGCATGATCACCCACTTGAGGAGAGCATGAATAGCCTGTGATCAGTGCATGATCAGTCACGTGATCAGTACATGATCAGTCACGGGAACAGTGCATGATCATTTACGTGATCTGTGCATGATCATTCACGTGACCAGTATATGGTAGCGACGTGATCATTGCATGACCAGCCATGTGAGCAGTGCATGATAGCCACGTGCGTGTGCATATCAGTCAGTGATCATGCAATGATACCACGTGATTCAGTGCATGACCATCACGGTGATTAGTGCATGATCAGCCACGGTGATCAGTGCATGATAAAATTACGTCGATTAGTGCATGATCAGTTCAACTGATCAGTTACAAGGTAGCTACTATATCATGCATGATCAGCCACGTAATCAGTGCATGATCAATTACGTGATTTGTGCATGATCAGTCACGTGACCAGTACATTGGTAGCTACGTGATTATTGCATGATCAGCCACGTGATCAGTGCATGATCAGGTCACCGTGATTCAGTGTATGATCATGCCACGTTGATCAGTGCATGATCACAATTACGTGATCAGTGCATGATAGTCACGTGACCAGTACATGGTAGCTACGTGATCATTACATGATCTGCCATGTAACCTTGCATGAGAGCAACGAGATCAGTGCATGATCAGTCACGTGAACAGTGCATGATAAAGTCACCTGATTCCAGTGTATGATCAATTACTGCTCAGTGCATGATCACTCACGTGACCAGTACATGGTAGCTACGTGATCATTGCATGGTCAGCCACGTGAGCAGTGCATGATAGCCGCGTGATTCACTGCATGATCTGTCACATGATCAGTGTATGTTTATCCACGTGATTAGTGCATGATACCACGTGATCAGTGCATGATCAGTCACGTGATACGTGTGTGATCAGCCACGTGATCATGTGCATGATGAGGTCAGGTGATCAGTGCAGGATTAATTATGATCAGTGCATGATCAGTCACGTGACCAGTACATGGTTGCTACGTGATCATTGCATGATCAGCCACGTGAGCAGTGCATGATAGCCACGTGATCAGTGCATG